>NC_057801.1:826096939-826104731 GCF_018294505.1 Triticum aestivum | reverse complement strand
TTTCAAGTACTATGAATTACGTGGAGTTTGTGGTAAACATGTTTGTACCCATAATGTGGTCACAAGCTTCACAAGTGTGTCCTTGTAAATTTTTTCAAGGCATCTTGAAAGTTGTAGCAAAGATTGAGTAAAATGGAATTCTAAACATGTATCCGTGCTTCTGACAAGAATTCTAAATCTGATGCATTTACTAGCAAGAATTGTGAATTGTCATCTTTGTATTGCAGAAGCTTTTAAATTCTTTAGCATGAGTTTCTTCAAGTTTGGTTGTTCCTGCTGCATATGCCCAGCTAATAGCATGATTTAGCTTGTACCAAGTGCTTCGCTAAAATTCGGATAGTTCCCCACCTACTAGCTCTTTGTGGTGGCTTATTGGTGACTTGTCATACTTGTATCTTTGAACTAGGTTGATATGGAACTGGGTTGTTCATTTTTCCGCATCTCTATGCTCATGTAGATATCTTTAGGGATGAAGTCCATGTCCTGTGCCGTGACAGATGTATTTACAAGAGCCGTTTTATTTACCCCTCAAGTAGTTTTTTTGTGTAATTGAAACTTGTCGTGCGTGTGTGCACGCGCCGCTGTAAGGTTACAAAGCTTTGGTCCGGATGCTGCTCCGGGACAGATCACCAGAAGCAAAACAATGCACCATATTGCTCAAAGATCAATGTGGAAATGGAATCATAATTCTGAGCTATTTTTGTAGAGACACTGATAAGATGATTCAAACTGCAATGCCTTGATACTGAAAATAGTTAGAAAATCTCTGTTTGTGCCAAAAAATAACCCCTTTCTCCTGAAACGTTGATTAATTTCCGTTTCAGTTGAGAAATGGGGCACTCCTAGGTCAAGAAAATTAGCAAAGGTCATGCCCAATTTTCTTGACCTAGAAGGTGCCCGATTCTCAACCGAAATAAAAATTAATTTGCTTTAGTGGTTGGATTAGTTTAGTATTTTATTCACACACTCAGACACCCTTGCTTGCCATGTGTGATAGAGAGATAGTGAGAGGAGACAATAAGCTATCTGCAGCTTAATTTGTATTGCATACTAGCTAGATAGCTTTTGTTTTTCAGGACCAACCGAACAATACATACATATACCTATAGGCACCAGCTTAATTTCCAAGGCAGGACAATTACTTGCTTCATTATACTCATCCATCCATCCATTTTGCATCATGTACAGAACCAAAAATAATCACAAAAGCCTTAGTTCGAAGCGGATGAGCATTCTATTCTCAGGCAGCAAAGGCATTCTCAATACATGTTGGTGAATGGCAAAACCTACAATTTCTTTGTTTGTTGCAAAATGAATGATCCGAAAGAAGATATCAATAGCCTTTAAAGCCACCCAATTGTTTGTATACACAACATGAATCGCAAAACTTACAGTGTTGAAGATTATCAGAAAGAAGAGGACAAGTCAAACCTTCAAATCGATCAGATCAGCTAACAGCTACTGCAATTCGCCCTCCTTGACCTCGAACTCTTCTGTGGTTGATAGTATCTTCACACGAACCATGCCTCGCTCCCACTCGGATTTCCCAACCAAGATCAGCCTGCTAGCGTTTATCCTCTCCGCGTGTTTGAACACCCTGCGGTGTAGTAAAAAGTAATTACAGATACACTCACCCACATAAGTATTCAACACAATGAAAAAATAGTACAAATTAAGGAAAGGCAATACCATTTCAGACGCTTGTCTTCTAAAAAGAAGAGTGAACTTTCTAGACACACCCCTCAAGAACTAGGTTACCCTGAGAACGTGGACTTGGACCTTAGCAACAACACACTAACAGGTTCTATCCCAAAACACCTAGGCAATATCACAAACATCTCTCAATTGTTCCTTGACAATAACCAACTTTTTGGCGACATTCCTCGAGAATTAGGTTATTTGGTCAACTTAGAGATCTTGTTCCTTGACAATAACCAACTTTTTGACCAAACTTTGTTTCTATTTAGAGAGAAACATGGCCCACAACGATGAGGCCGGGGGTTCGGGCGGCAAGGCATTCTGGGAGCTGTCCCAGGAGATGGAGGAACAACCTCACTTGTATGAGGCCGCCGCCTTCCCCACCGATCCTGAGACCACGGATGGTGCCGCCGAGGATGATCACACTGATGCCACCACTGATGGTGCCGCCGAGGATGCTAACACTGATGATGGCGGCGCACGCACAGATGGCAGCCAACCGAAGAGGCAACGGAAGGACCGATGCCCGATCGTGCTCCGCACCCTCAAGGAGGAAGTTACTGAAGTGGACTCCAACGGGAATCCAACGGCGCCCGAACGAATAGTCAAGGGGAACTCGCTTCAGCTCGGGTGCATTGTCCGGAGCACCGTCTCGATCAACACCGAGAACCTGAGGCATCCTGACCGAGGGAATTTGCGCAACCTCCTCTTCATGAAGCTGCACGAACGATACAAGTTCCCCGCTGAATTTGCAAACACAAGCCTCAAAGGGAATAAAGTGAACAATGCTGCCCTCACGAAGATGAGCAAGGCCCTGTCTACTTGGAAAAGCAATGTGAAGAGAATGATCGAGAAAGGTGAGAGTTATCAGAAGATCAAGGAGAAAAATCCTTCGATCACCAAAGATGACTACAACGACTTCAAGATCAATTGCTCGAGCACCGCAAACTCCTAATCAAGTGAGTGGGGGAAACAAATGGGAACACACACTCAGTCCCGGCGGTTATAGAGTGGCGGAGCCTATATGGGACAAGGAGGAGGCGGACCGTGCCGAGCAAGGCCTACCGCCCCTCTTCGATAAATACGGTGACAAGCAGACCAGGAACTTTGTCAGGGCCCGGTACAAGAAGGACCCGAAAACAAAGGAGCTTACCACGGATCCGAAGACCAGGCAACTTGAGCTTGTTCTGGTAAGGAATACACCCCCGTGTAATTAGCTCCATATGGTTGCATTCTAATTAATGAAGCCATATTTCTAAATGGTTCACATTCCTTCCGCAGGCGACTGAAAGCAGTAGCGCGGGGTCGACTAAGAGCAACCCTTGGGACACCACTCTAAATAGGGGGTTGAATGTAATGAAGAACAAGGATAAGCTCAGTAAGCCGACGTCAGCTGGTCGTGTGGCCGGCAAAGGCTTGTCGACAAAATGGGGGTCATACTATACCGCTGGTATGCGGAAGGAGAAAAAGACCAGCTCAGAAAGCCAGGCGCGAGAGGTTCAAGAACTCAAGGCACAGGTGGCGCGGATTCCGGAGATTGTCCAAGAGCAAGTGGAACAACGACTCGGAGCGACGATCACCGCCATTGTGCCTACCTTGATCTCAGGGTTGAGTGCGTGGATTGCGGGCGGCCAACAGGGGCCGCCCCCGATTCCTAGCTTCACGGCCAGCAACTCGCATAATGCGATGGCGGGGCCATTGGTGCCTCCGGCGGAGGCGACATTGGTCTCTCTGACGCCGGCACGGGAGCTTAATGCACCCGGGTGTACGCCGGCCGGCACCTCTGCAGCAAGCGGCACCTCCGTCAACTGCACGCCCGCCGTTGGTGGTGCGTCGACATTAGCCGAGCTCAACGCCATCATCACGGTAACTAATTAAGCCTCTCTCGGCCGAGGACTTCATCTCCTTGCCTTCGACTGGGCATCCCTGACGCCCTACATGTTTTCGCAGGGCACCGCCGATGTTCCGTGCACTCTCCTCCACTTCGTGAACAACGAGTTGGTCCATGTCGCCAAGCGCAAAATCGTTCAACCGGGCAACCCCTTGTTCCACGGTACCCAGATGCCACCCAACTTGTTTAGGGTTCAACTGGTTCGGGTGCTGCCAGGCTGCGACGACTTGTTACCTCCGATTCGACCCGTCGGGGCCGATGATGATGACGTGATGACCCTCAGCGCCTGCCTGAGCTGGCCCTTGCTTTGGCCGAAGAGCCTGATTCATTTGGGGGCGGGGGACACCACCCCAAAGACAACACCGCCAGTCGTGGCGGCGCCAAGTCGGCCCCATGGCAAGACCGCCGCAACGGTGCCGGACATCCCTATGCCACTGGATCCAAACATGCATATGGCACAGGATCAGAACGACGACGACGACGATGATACATTTGGCAATGTCGATCAGTACTTTGCCAATCATGGGTACGATGGCGACTTCATGGGGCCTCCTTCTCAAGAACCAAACCCAACAAAAGACGTGTGCGATCTAGCTGGTACCGCGGAGAAGCCAAGTTGAAACAGGCGCCGTCTGGCGTTCAGCTCTCAGGAGACGCCTCCAGCTGCCGACTTCACCGAGCCTCAGATAGGCGAGGTGCGAAATATTATCAGCCCCAACACACTCAAGAAGGCGGTCTGTGAGCAGAACTCGGTCCCATTACAGGAGAAGAAGAAGGCACGCAAAAGAAAGACTAAGAAGGGTGCGAGCCAGCCGGCACCGAGTACGATCTGTGCTCAGGACGGGCCACCTTCACCGCAGGATATCTCGAGGAGGGTGCATCTGGCGGGTAGGGCGATGCTACCGACAAATATGCTCAATGCTGCAACCGGTGCTATGAGGAGTCTGCATGACAGTGTTCTTTCTTTGGAGAAGCGGCGTCTCAGAGAGAAGGATGTGGCATACCCGGTTTTCGCGGCCAAGGTGCCAGAGGGCAAGGGCTTTGTGGATAACTCCATCGGGCGTACGATCGTCCTGCGTTTTGATGACATCCACGCTATGTTGAACGTTCATCCGCTGCACTACACCTTCGTTCGGCTATTTTCGCTGAGTATGGAGATGCGGATCATTCGCGACAAGACCCCGGACATTGTGATAGTCGACCCCATCTACATGCGTGCCAAGATCTTGGGCAGCGCTGGGGACCGGCAAGTCGCGAGTTCTTACCTCGAAGGCGTCATTCTGGCAAACCAAGATAAGGATAACTTCCTCGTGCCTTACTTTCCCGAGTAAGTCCTCCCCTCAACCGCCCCGTAACATATGAATTCTTAGATTTCGATCGTTTTTCTTTAACATTCCGTGTTTTCTGCAGTGACACACGTTGCACGCTCATCCTCCTAAGCCCCAAATATTCCATGGCCACGTATTTCGACCCGGACCGTCAGTCGAACGTAGACTACACAAATGTCAAGAAGGTTCTTGATGATGTTCTCCCCGGCTACGTCAAATCTGGAGGCACCTTCACCAGGCCTATTCGTAAGTACGGCAAGCACGTGTTCTCCCACAATACAACGTTCTGCTGCGTCAAGCAGCCGCCTGGCGGTCAGAAGGGTGCCTACTACGCCATCCATCACATGCGGGCGATCGTACGGGACCATCATCAACTTCTGCTACCAAGTAAACTCAAAGATTGGGCAAAGAGCGTGTTGGCAATCCAGGACGCGGACCTCTGACAAGAATTCTTTCGCATCCAGTCGGAGTTTGCGGAAATCATCCATCAAGATGTCCTTCGTACCTCGGGGCAGTTCTACCTCAACAATCAACCGTCCAACAGTGACATCGACACAATGCTACAAATGCAGGCTGACAAGAACCGTTATTTCATTACTCCCACGATAGACGGTGGCTTCATCCACGCTCCGGTCCCTTGAGTCGAGTCGAAAGCAGTGATGCTGTGTCTAGTTCTGAAACATCGATTGGCTCATGTTGTAATTAAACTTTAATGAACTTGTAGTATGTCTCTTTGGTTTCGAGAGTCGTTCAACTTAGATGTAATCGATGCTATTAATGTCTTGCTTTTCTCTTCCGATTGTTCTGTTGCATACTTATATATTGCTTATGTATTGTCTGTGAATTGGTACTAACGTTTCGTTTGGCTAGTGCATAGCGATGCCGACGTATGTCGTGTACAAGGGTAAGGTTCCCGGAGTCTACGATGACTGGGAGGAGTGTCGGAGACAGGTTCACCGATTCAGCGGTAACAGTTACAAAGGGTACACCACTAGGGCCGAGGCCAAATCTAGATACGTCCGCTATCTAGCGGGAGAGGGGAGGGAGCGTTGGAGGAACCAGATGAAGACGAGTTTCATCGTGATGATGCTCATCGTGATGACCGCAGCTCTCTTCTATGTGATGGTAGTTTAGATGATCGATATCGACTTGTAATGTGAAGACAAACTCGCTACTCGCGGTCTCGAGACTTGTAATATAATGTTCTATCTTTGTTCGGTCTTTTCAATTCGGAGACTAATATGATGAATTGTATTCGGAGACTAATATGATGAATTGTATTCAAAGACTAATCTTCTATTGTATTCGATGAATCTGTTGTTGATGTGTGCTGTCTATATTTTGTCAAATTATACATTTTGTAACCTTTGCAAAAAACAGAAAATAAAAAATAAAAAAAACCTAATATACATACTAATGGCGCATCACATGATAGTGCGCCATTAGTATGACAAAGCATACTAATGGCGCATCACTGGAGAGTGCGCCATTAGTATGCCGCGGTCACTAATGGCGCATCCCGTCGTGGTGCGCCATTAGTATGCCAAAGCACCTGGGTATACATGGCCCCTGGGAGGCATACTAATGGCGCACCCTGGCCTATACTAATGGCGCACCAGTGGTGCGCCATTAGTATACCAGATACTAATGGCGCACAAGTGGTGCGCCATTAGTAAAAATTACTAATGGCGTGCTAGTAATGGCGCACCACTGATGCGCCATTAATGGCCAAATTAGGTGCGCCGTTAGTAGGGGTTTTTCTAGTAGTGTATAGCTGGAAACTAAACATATAAATGGTTGAAATACATAATTCTAGCTGTAAACTAACCTATAGCTGGAAGAAACTAACTAGAAAAAGTGAAACATGGGAGGAACCTGCTGTCACTTTTTCTAAAAAAAGGTAGTTAGCATAGCATCCTCTATCCGGTTGTGTTCCTACAAGGACAATATTGGTTACACTATACAGCTATAAAATGCAACCTTGCATGGCACACTAATCTCTACATCAGCATCAGTTGATCCTGACCGGGTACTTTGCATGACAGATACCACCTCTCAACCCACTTAAAAGTTAAAACCACATGTGACATGTTAGAAATTTCTTCTCTAAATTAGATAAACTAAGCTACATGAGATCGACCAAAACCAACTAGACATGATCTATCAAACATGAACACCTAGAGCAGTGAGCCAGCGGCAGAGAATCGATCAAACAGGAACATGCCACCCTCAACAACATCACTTGCTATCTCAAAGACAGCTTCTCCACAACAGCAGCACATTCCTCAAGGTAAGGCAACAAGTAGCACAAACAAACGTGTGCCGAGTAACCGCAGGGCTTGCGAGCAGCAAGTAGAAGGACTAGCGCAGCAGCAGGCGGACAATGGCGACAGCAGCGGTAGGCGGCAGTAGCAGCAACAACAGTTTGCAACGGCAGTGCAAGGCAGCAGCAGCAGTTAGCGGAAGTAGAGGCGGGCAAGCGCAAAGCAGCAGCAGCAGTATGCAGGGCGCGGCCCGGGCGTACGCGCACGCGCGAGGGAGCCGGCCGGCGAGCGGCGGCAGCGGCGCGGGAGGGCGCAGCCTGGCCGTGATGGGGCTTGCATGGGGCGGGGGAGTAGAGTCCAATGGCAGCAGTAGTTTAACAGAAGCAGCGGCAGCGGTTTCTGCGGGCGCGGGCAGAGAGGTAGGCGGTGGTGGCGCGGCGGCTGCAGGTGAAAGCAGCAGCGAGCAACGACAAGTGCGGACGGCCACGCGCGCTGTACAGGGATGGGAGCAGGGGGCCGACGAGGGCTTTACCTTCGCAGCGGCGAGGAAGCATGATGGCGACGTGCGGCGGCGAGATCCAAAGGCATCGGAGAGACGACGCGGGCTCCTC
>NC_057801.1:826095769-826096531 GCF_018294505.1 Triticum aestivum | reverse complement strand
CCTCCTCCTCCGGCTCGGGGCATGGGGGCGAGGGGGCGGCAGCGAGGGGGAGCTACAGTGGTGGGGTGCTCGGGGGCGCGGGGGCGGCGGCGAGGGGGAGCTGCGGTGGTGGGGGACGCGGGGGCGGCGGGGTCGGAGTCCGGCGGGGGTAGGGGCGGCGACGTCGGGGCAGCGCGCGGGTGGATCTGGCGAGGGTGAGGGAAAGGGCATCCGGCGAGAGGAAGAGGGAGGAATTAGCTAGGGGGCAGCTTACTAATGGCGCACCCCGCAGCGGTGCGCCATTAGTATGTTTTTTAGATAGCAATGGCGCACCCCCTGCCGGTGCGCCATTAGTAATCTTTTTTATATATAGCAATGGCGCACCATCAAGGGGTCATTAGTAATCTTTTTTTATATATAGCAATGACGCACCAGCCAAAGGTGCGCCATAACTATTTATTATTATTTTTTTTTTGTTGCATCTAATAATTTTTAAGAAAATGAATACGAAACAGTAATAATTTTTTTATAAAAACAGTAATAATTTTTAAAAAATATCATCAAATTTGTTATTTGAAAATATTTATGAATATGAAAAATACCATCAAATATATTATTTGAAAATATCATCAAATTTGTTATTTGAAAATATGATCAAATTTGTTTTTTTGGCAATTTTAGTTGCATTCATTTGTGACGCTGGAGCAGGCCAGGGAGGGTGCGGGGGAGTGTGCGGTGGGTCGGCAGCGGCGGTGGAGCGGGGGAGGGTGCGGTGGGTCATCG
>NC_057801.1:826051395-826094944 GCF_018294505.1 Triticum aestivum | reverse complement strand
GCGGTGGGTCGTCGACGGCGAGGGGGGCCGGATCTGGCGAGGTGGGATAGCGATAAAGATGGAGGGGGATCGAGATCGAGTGTCCATGAAATTTAAAAACATTTGTGAGTTCAAAATTAAAGTTCCCATGAAATACAATAATCGAGAAATGAAGGCTACAATTTAAATACAATCGATCTTAGCTATCTATCTGTTCACAATCTTCTTGCCCTTATTTTTCGTAAATGGAGTTCTTCTCTTGAACAGACGGCCTTTAGGTAGGATGGTCCTGCTTCTTCTTGTGGTGTATGCTGATACTTCATCGTTGTCGTCATGTTCCATCTTCGGGTCGCCGTACTTGTCGAAGTCTTGCTCATTGGCGACTCCATCCATTTCGATGATCTTCCTTTTGCCTCTCCTCACGACAACATGACTGGGCTTTGGCGGTTCGGTAATGAAGAAGCATTGGTCCACTTGGGAAGCCAGTACCCATGGCTCATGTTTTGCGGTGACGTTTGCGCCGGCGGTCTTGGATTTGGATTCGGGTATAACCATGGTGGTGAAATACCGGTCTTCTTTTATGACGCTCTTGGCCCATCTGAAACGGAACATCGGGACCTTCTCTCCAGCATAGCTCAGCTCCCAGATCTCCTCGATCCTTCCATAGTATCTGTCCTTGTCGTTACCGGTGTAGGATTCCATCGTTACCCCGGAGTTCTGATAACCATCGCTCTTCATGTCCTTTCCCTCTGTATAGAATGTGTAGCCGTTGATATCGTATGCCTCATACGTCATTAGGTTGTGCTCGGCGCCCTGTGACAAGGCGAATACGAGTTGATCTTCCGCGGAAGAATCCTCATGTAAAGGGTACGAAAGAAGCTTCTGCTTGAACCAACACGTGAAACATGAGTTGTGCTCTTTGATTATATCTCCGCCCATCCTCTATTGGCCTCGGTCATTGTACGCCTTCTCAATAAAGGTTTTGTGCTCTACCACCCAAGGATCGACCACGTCTATATGTTGTAGCGCGACTAGGTTTGCTCTTTCAAAGTCGACGAGTCGACCCTCGAATCGACATGCATTTTGCGGCGACCCTCATGGTAACCCCATCCAACGAGCATGCCGAGGTGCCTGTTGACGGGCAGACCAACGGGGTTCTCGATGCCTAGATAATTCGTGCATTAGGAGATGCACTCTTCGGTCAGAAAGCCCCTGGCTATGCTTCCCTCTGGGCGTGACATGTTGCGAACGTATCCTTTGATGACACCATTCATCCTTTTGAATGGCATCATGCTGTGTAGGAACGTCGACCCGAGTTGGATGATATCCTCCACGATATAGACCAGTAGATGCACCATAACGTCGAAGAATGCGGGCGGGAAGTACATCTCAAGCTCGCATAGTATCACCATGATCTCTTCCTGTAACCTACTGAGTTGCCTCACGCCAAACGACTTCCGAGAGATGACGTAGAAAAAGTTGCATAGGCCAAATAGCATTTCACGGACGTGCGCGTCCATGATCCCACGGATTGCAACTGGAAGTATCTGCGTCATCAGCACGTGACAGTCATGAGACTTCATCCCGCTGAACTTCTGCTTCGCTGTGTCTAGGTATCTGCTTATCTTCCCCGCGTAACCGTAAGGAAGTTTTACTCCTACGAGGCAGGTAAAGTAAGCGGGATGGTAGTCATTTCTGGTCTTCTTGGCCTTTTTGCCTTTGCGACGACTTTCCGTGTCCTGCTTCGCCTCATCATCATCATCATTAGCGTGAAGCTCCTCCCTGATGCCCATTGATTTCAAGTCTGCCCTTGCTTTCGGCCCATCTTTGGTCCTCTCTGGCATGTTGAGCAGGGTACCAAGCAGACTCTCGCACACGTTGTTCGTGATATGCATGACATCAAGGCTGTGAGGCACACGGTGGATCTTCCAGTACGGCAAGTCTTCGGGGTTCAGTTTCACCATCAAACAGATCCTTGTGTTTCCTCCACGGGTCATCGTCGCGAAGCCACCTTCGATGTCCCATAAACACGGTTTTCGAAGACCCGGGATCTCTATCTGGCTTGCGATACATTGTTCATCCATGCACCTGACGCATCCAGAAAATCCGTGGACCACCTGCCCCGTGAGATATCCGTAACCGAGATAGTCGTGCACCGTCGTGAGCAGTGTGGCTCTCATAGGGAAATATTCTTTCTCTGCAGCGTCCCACGTATAAACTGGCGTTTTCCACAGCGTGTCTAGCTCCTCTTTCAGCAGCCCCAGATACAGATTGATGTCATTCCCTGGTTGTTTCGGCCCTTCAATTAGCATACTCATGTGAATGTAATTCCTCTTCATGCACAACCAGGGGGAAAGTTGTACATCCACACAAACACAGGCCAGGTGCTATGTGTGCTTCTCTGGCTGCCAAACGGATTGACTCCATCGGTGCTCACGCCCAACACGATGTTCCTTGGATCCTTCCCAAATTCTGGGTGTTCAAAGTTCAACGCTTGCCACTGGCTCCCATCCTTAGGGTGACTCAGCATCTTGTCTTTTTTATTTATCTCCGGATCATTTGCGTCATCTTCTCGCTTCTTCTCCTCCCTATCCGCGTGCCAACGCAGGTGCTTCGCACCTTAGGGTCCGCGAAATACCGCTGTAGACGAGGAGTGATCGGAAAGTACCACACCACTTTTCGAGGAGCTTTCTTCCTCTTCTTGTATCGAGTGACGCCGCACACCGGACATATGGTAGACTCCGCATGCTCGTCCTGATAAATGATGCAATTGTTCATGCACACATGGTATTTCATGTGCGGTAAATCTAGATGACACACGATTTTCTTCGCCTCCTCGAAGCTGGTCAGGCACTTGTTCCCCTTGGGAAGACGTTCGTCCCAGAATGACATGTTCTCGTCAAAGCATGCGTCGGTAATTTTGTGTTTTACCTTCATCTCCAGAGCCATGAGTGTTACTTTCAGGCGGGTATCCTCGGGCCTGCATCCTTCATACAATGGAGTAACCGCGTCTATCTCCAGTTGATCCAGCTTAGTTTTCTCTCGGGCGGCAGCTCTTGCGTTATCCGTCTTCTTGAGAAGCAGCACTTGAATATGAGGGTCCCGCACTGTCGTGGTTCTAAGCCTGACAGTAGAGTGGGGGGTAGGTATGGAGAGGCAAGGTCCTAGCTATGGAGCAGTTGTACGCACAAGGGATGTACGAGTTCAGGCCCTTCTCGGAGGAAGTAATAGCCCTACGTCTCGCAGCACGGAGGCGGTCGAGTGGATTATGTGTATATGGATTACAGGAGTGCGAACCCTTTACACTGAGGAGGGGGGTGGCTTATATAGTGCTGCCAGACCCCTCCGGCCCTCAGTAATGCGGGGTTTAAAGTACATTAAGTCTAGGCGTTACTGGTAATGCCTCACATAAAGTGTCCTAAATGCCATAAAGTCTACTTAATTATAGACCGTTACGGTACAGAGTGCTTCTTGACCTTCTGGTGGTCGAGTGAGACTTCATGGTCGAGTCCTTCAAGTCAATCGAGTGAAGTCCTCCTTGGTCGACTGGAAAGTAGTCTCTTCTAATGGTGTCCTTGGGTAGGGTACTTAGATTAGGCCTATGACCCTACCCTAGGTACATGACTCCATTATTAGCCCCCGAATGGATTGAGGCTTGAGTGAGGAAGGAGTTGATATTATTTCCGACCTGCTTTTCCATTCTTGGATATGTGTTGTCTTGGATCAATAATCTCTTCGTTGATAATCAGCAACTTTTCTTCAGTCGACTTGATCCATTCTTTTCTTTCGTCGAGTGACCTTTTGAACTTGACAATTCCCGAGCGACGGATCGCAGGAAATCTCGCGCCTGACAGATCGATCTGCTGTTCGCGGATTTTGTGGGATACGAAATTTGGGGAAGCGCGCGAAGCGGGGCGGACCGCGGCGCTCGGATGGGATAGGGCATAGATGCCTCGATTCTCGCGCCACCTTTCTCACCATGTATCGCGTCCGTGCGACTGTTTCGGGATGTGATTGGATCGCCCGGGCCCACCTGTCATCCACTCGGAAGTGATCTTATAAAGGCGCCCGACGAGGGTTTTTGAACAGTATCTCTCCATTCTCTCTCTGCTCTCCCTGTCTCCGCCCACTACGCCCGCTCTCGCCTCCGCAATCGCTCCTCGTACGCTTCGCCGGTAGCCATGGTGAAGGAGAATACGGCGGCGCTGGAACGCGCGAAGAAGGCGTCGGCGACGGGGAAGGCGAAAGGGAGAACCACCAGTCAAGGCGGGTCTTCTTCCAGATCTCGTCTGCCGAACGGCTGGGTCCAAGGAGATTGGATCCGGTCGACCATCACGGAGAAGGATCTCACCAACATGGCCAACGACGGTCTGATCCCCCACGGAACAGCAAGGCTCCCGGGGAATGAGTGGCAACCCCAGCCGGAAGAGGGTGAGTGTGTTCTTTTGGCTACCCACGTCGACCGCGGGTTTTCTTTGCCGCCGAGTGTTTTCTTCCGTGGCTTCTTGAACTTCTTTGGAGCGCAACTCCACCACTTCACCCCGAACTTTATCGCCTATCTTGCCGCCTTTGTATCCATGTGTGAGAACTTTCTGGGTTGCCGACCGCATTGGGGCCTGTTCAAGCATATATTCACGTGTCGCTCTCAGACCGTGAAGAAGGCGAGTCCGGGGGACGATAAAACCAAGGTTATTCACATCTCTGGAGGTCTGGGGATCCAGATGAGGAACAAGAGCACCTTCCCAGCCAGAACGAGTCAACGCCGGGGCAGTCGAATGGCCTCCCTCCGTTTACCATGGACCGAGCCAACAAACCCTCTTCTCTGAAGGTGATCCCGGAGGAGAAAGCCGACGTGAAGATGTTGATGGAGCGCGTAGTCCAGTTGGTTCGGGAAGGAGTGACGGGTATGGATCTCCTGGAGGTTTTTCTGAGGCGACGTATCCAGCCTCTTCAGTACTGGGGTCATTGCATGTGGCTGTACTGCGGGACCGAAGATGAGACTCGGATCAACCCAGAAGCAGTCGACGACGCCACGCTGGAAAGGTGGATGGCCGCAGTCACTCGGAAGAAGGATAAACCTCGTGGAGCCAGGAGGATTCCTCCACTCGACCATTCCAGTATTCCAGACAAGGTATGCCCACTTTACATCCAATTGTATTCTTTCCTTATTTATCCCGTTTTCGCTGCAAATTGGTCGATTGACTTTTGTCTTGATGTTTGACAGGCCTTCACCGAACTGTACTCGATGCCCAATTGAGAGCAGACTCCGACTGAGGAGGAAGAAGCGAGTGGGGGCGAAAGCCAGGAGGAGTGGGACTCGGATGCTGCTGAAGATGATGACGATGATGAGGAGGAGGAGGAGGAAGAAGAGGAAGAGGAGGAGGAGGTCGCACCACCGCGCTCGGAAAGGCGGTCAAAGGTTGTCCATGACCCTGCGACTGAACGCGGCAAGGGGGTGGCGACTGTCGTGCAGTCGACCAAGCGTCCTCGGACCACTTCTCCGGTGCCGACTGAAAAGGCTCCGAAGCAATCCAAGGTGGCACCATCGAAGCCGACCAAGGTCCTGCCGAAGATGAAGGTGTCAATCCCCACCATATCAGGGTAAAAATGCTGCTTGAATCTTCTTGCTTTTTATGAGTTTATCTTTGAGCGACTCTTGAGTTAACCGACTGATTTTTGGAGTTGCAGTGCTGCTACTTCCGATACCTCAGCCAGGGCCGACGATCATGAGATGGAGGATGCTGCAACCTCAAAACCTGGTACCACTCTCTTGATTCCGTTTTTTAGTCGATTGACTCTTGGTCTCTAATTCTGATTCTTTTCTGCAGCTCCATCCAATGTCGTTATCACCCTTCCTGATGACGACAACGACGAGGAACCGCTGAAGCACAGGAGGAGAAGGAAAGCGTCTGCCGGCAGGATGGCTCAGGATGTGACGGCACCCGAGACTCTGGTCGCGGAGGGGGAGAACACCACTCGGCACACCATATCTTTCGCGGTGCCGCTGACGAGTGCTCACCCCGCGTCGTCGAGTGCCGCACAGCCTTCCCTCTTCTCGACACACTACATCCCAGAGGACCAAGCCAGTGTTGCAAAGGAAGCGATACGCTAGGCGGGAGTCATGATGGAGCAGGTGAAGGCCATCCGGGAGGCAAGCCAGGCAGCCTACGACGCCAGTTCTGCTCTTCAAAGCAACGTTCAGGTCAGTCGATCATCGCCTGTTCTGTTAGGATATGCTATCTGAAAATCTTTCTTTCCAGAATCCATAGTAGTCACCCACTGGGTGTGTCGATTGAAACTCCGGTTTAGCGAGGGCACGCTGAGTGCACCCGCTGGGTGTAGTCCCCAAGGCTATGGTCGACTGCTGGCAGTCGACCATAGGCTTTATAAGTTAAGTTCTGCCGTCAGTCGACTAGGTCGAATGGATTTCTCAAACCGGTGGGGGCACGCTGAGTGCACCCACTGGGTGTACTCCCCAAGACTGTGGTCGGCTACTGGCAGTCGGTTACAGTCTGAAGAATACGTCCTGTTGTTTTTTTTTGGTCGACTGGTCGACTCTATCTTAATAGAACTAGTGGGGGCACGCTGAGTGCACCCACTGGGTGTAGTTCCCGAGACTACGGTCGAATGTTTGTATTCGGCTGTAGTCTTAGAAACGCATGATTTTCTCTTATCCACTCGGAAGTGAATTATCTTTGACATTTTGTCGATTGGTTCTTCGCAGAAATCCTGCGACCTTGCGGCTCGCTATACCGAGCTGGAGAACAAGCACATCCAGCTCGAGTTGGATCTGAAGCTGGTCCAGGAGAATCTGAAGAAGGCGAAGGAGGAGACCAAAGGTATGTTCAGTGAGACCTCGACGACTGCTTTTGTCCCTCATTTGTTTCAAAATCTGACCTTGCTGTACTATGTCTGACAGTAGAGTGGGGGGTAGGTATGGAGAGGCAAGATCCTAGCTATGGAGCAGTTGTACGCACAAGAGATGTACGAGTTCAGGCCCTTCTCGGAGGAAGTAATAGCCCTACGTCTCGGAGCCTGGAGGCAGTCGAGTGGATTATGTGTATATGGATTACAGGAGTGCGAACCCCCTACACTGAGGAGGGGGGTGGCTTATATAGTGCTGCCAGACCCCTCCGGCCCTCAGTAATGCGGGGTTTAATGTACATTAAGTCCAGGCGTTACTGGTAACGCCTCACATAAAGTGTCCTAAATGCCATAAAGTCTACTTAATTACATACCGTTACGGTACAGAGTGCTTCTTGACCTTCTGGTGGTCGAGTGAGTCTTCATGGTCGAGTCCTTCAAGTCAGTCGAGTGAAGTCCTCCTTGGTCGACTGGAAAGTAGTCTCTTCTAATGGTGTCCTTGGGTAGGGTACTTTAGATCAGGCCTATGACCCTACCCTAGGTACATGACTCCATCACGCACCCAGCCCATCGATGGTCCATCGTCGTCTGCTCCGCCGGCATCTTCATCTTCATGATCATGCCCTTCGCTTGCTCCGGCATCTTCCTCATCATCATGTCCTGCATCTTCTACATGATGACTATGTACAGCATCACCATCGTGATCATGTCCTGGAGATTCTTCGTCTTCTCGCCCGCCCGAGTCTTGCTCATTTCTTGCCCGGCCCCCATGGACGACTTCGTAGTCATCTTCATCACCTTGCCACCGATAGCCATCCATGAAACCACGCAAGAGCAGGTGGTCCCGCACCTGCCCGGAATCCGGGTCCGCAATAAGGCTCTTCAGCTTGCATCTTCGACACGGACATCTTATCTTCGTCTCGTTCTTTTGAAGCATCTCGGCCTTCGCGGGGCTCAAAAACCTATTCATGATGCCTTTGGTCATCGTGCGGACCATGGTCGCCTGCGGGGTAGAGCAAAACGATATTTTAGAACCAAGAAAAAATTTGGCATGACTTTCCCTAAAAATAGGACCAAAAAGAATGCATAGTGCCAAAATTCTCGTCGAAACGGAAATGAATCAACATTCCGGCAAAATATTGGCAACTATCGCATTTCAAATACCGGTACCTGCAAACACAAACATATATGCAACACCACAAACATATGCAACACCACGAACATACATAGATCTAGCTAGGCCACAGAAAGTGCATGTGCACGTTGTTGGAGAGGGAGAACAACATAAAGATTGCTTTTCCCCTTACTTACCTATCAAAAAAGGTAATTTAACCACTTAATTTGGATGAATCTATGGTGCAAATGAGGTGAGGAGGATGAGGCAGCCGAGACAAGCTTGGAGGAGGAGGTGGAGAGAATGAAGTGGGGAAAGTGAGTGGGTAGGTGTGGCTGTCCAAAATATCTTGTTGGTCCCTGGTTACTAATGGCGCACCACCTGCAAATGCGCCATTTGTAACCCTGGTTACTAATGGCGCACCTGCTGGTGGTGCGCCATTAGTAGTTTTGCAAAAAAATAAAAAATATATATACACTAATGGCGCACCGTGGCATAGTGCGCCATTACTAGTTTAAACTAGTAATAAACTAGTAATGGCGCACTGTGTCACGGTGCACCATTAGTAGTTTTGAAAAAAAGAATAAAAAAACAACAGTAGTGGCGCACTGTGTGGCCGGTGCGCCATTACTAGTTAGCACTAGTAATGGCGCACTGTGCCAGGATGCGCCATTAGTATGTTTGGAAAAATAAAAAAGATTGTTACTAGTGGCGCATCATGTGCCTGGTGCGCCATTAGTGTCTTCCACACTAATGGCGCACCTGCACATGGTGCGCCACTTCTATATAGTAGTGGCGCACCACATGACAGGTGCGCCATTAGTATCCATTTCATCTATAGTCCTTTACCTAGTAGTGGTGGATGTAAGGTATATGTCGGAAAAGATTGATGTTGAACCAATAGAATATCTATGCCCCCGTTGCAATGCATGGGGTCCAGGCATGGCACATCGCTCGCATTGCAACTGGCTTGTCTCCGAACTCCCCAAAGTAGGAGAGGGAGCAGGAGACAGACGCCAAAATAGGAGGTGCAACATAGGTGTGTTGGATTCATTTTCGTGCCCACTAAAGGTTTTCCTTGTGCAAGTAGAGGCACCATAGCCCTCGCCCATTGCTGGAGACGATGTTAGTGGATGGATGGTTGTAGGGAACACCATTACGATGAGATGCAATAGGAGAGAGAGAGAGGTGGGGGAGAGAGAAAAAGGTGACAGTGATATGATGCAAGGGGGGCAATGATTGGAATAACTAGGGTGTGGGCAATAGACACTGAATTCGTATTCGGATAAAATTCCTAAACATATAGTTTTTGTGTTGTATAATGCGTTGGTCAACTTGATGATCTAGGAACCTGTGGATGCCCCATGCACCCGTCTAGAGGGAGTAGTCATCTTTTCCTCTTGCATTTGTTAATTCAGGGATTCACTTCAATATACGCACATTAGACTTATTTTCCAAACACGACAACTTAGCTACTCCATTGAATAACATACCATGTGTTGGTATTCATCGTTATAAATAACACAAAGAATTTTTTGTTCATCACTAATCTGTATCAATATGTGTTGTGTTCTCTCTCAGAGAAGTGAACTCTGGAAACCCTCCTCATTCTGAACAATGAAAATTCTGAGGTTGAAAGTACAAACTTGATACGACATGAAAGACATGGAGAAAAAATGGCCGTATTTGGAGCCGGATGGAAACATGGGCGGATTTGGAGTAGGGTGACGATGGAGTAGACTGGTGTTGCAATGAGCAAAAGAGCTGAAGTGAAAGAATAGATGGAATGACAATGATGCAACCTTGTCATGTGATTCTTGTATGTATATTTGAGGTCCATCGGAAAATAAGTATTAGTGAGATAAAGTGACGGAGATGCATCTTAGGTGGAGATGAAAGCAGAGCGCAGTTAAACAGAGCATTATTAGTTTGTGAATGAACATGTGGTGGAAATAATGTTCTCATGTTCATATGCCACATTTTCTTGTGATTTGTACTAAGGTGAGGTGCCTTGTATCTCATCCTTTTTTATCATATTCCATGTTGCATGACACACGTAGTAGACATAGAAGCCACATGCAGTGTCAAGGGGCAATAGATTGAGAGGATGATTGATGTATGGACAAAGAGGGCTAGGGAGAACAACTTCAACAGAAACGAGAGGCTAGAGGGGTGCATTGCGTTTGTTGGACTGGAGAAGATACTTGTGTTTGTGTTGTGGTTGAACATTGCGTGCAATGTTTTCATTCGGGAAAAAAAATATGAGCATTGTTTATAAATTTAATTTTTGGCCCGTGGCAACGCACGGGCAGTCTACTAGTTGAGTATTGTAATAGGGAGTCAAATGTAGTTGCTCATAATCTAACTAATTAGGATCATGTTAATCCCCCATCGGTATGGGTGGATGACCCCTTTGTTTTGGCAAATCGGTTACCCCCATGATTTTCTGACTAATTTTTTAACGAACTATGTAAACATTATTTGATTTTAGTAAAGTTAGCTAGAAGGGTCAAAAAAATATGGATTCGAGGGAATATCTCTGTTCCCAAATATAAGGCGTTTTTATAGTTCAATTTACATTTTTGCACCTCGAAATAGAATGAATGAAATAGAAATCGGGTAAGAGCATCTATTGTTGGACTGAGCAAATATGGCCCCTCAAACGCCCACAGAAGCGTCCGGGCGCGTCCGCGCCCCTCAAATAATGTAATCCACATCCGGACACCTTTATTATCATATCTCAGATTCATACAAACTCATACAACTACGTCAATGCACACACATCGCCCGACTACTCCATCACTATTAACTAAACATGCCATCAGACTACCAAACTTTGGCATGTTTGGCTATGATGGAGTTTATCCACGGCTGACACTTGCCATTCCAGGCACCCTTGCCGTCCTTCTCGCGGAAGTATTGGCTGAAGGTGCAGTACAACTCGAGCCGGATCTGCTTGTCACCGGAGCTGTCCTTGTCGTCACTGTCCGCCTTCTCATCCTTCGGTGGCAGCCGGCCATCGCATGGATGGCCAGATTTTGCTCTCGGGCGAGGGCACCAGTGTTTCTCCGTTGTTGTTTCTTCACAATGCGGGCACGGATGGCTTCCTCCTCTACGGCCGCCCGCGCCGCATCAGCCGCCTCGGCCGCCGCCATTTCCGCCGTGATACGGGCCTTAGCGGCCCTTATCCTCTCCTTCCCACGACGGGCCGCTCGGTCCCGGTGGGATTCATAGTCTGCCCGACTCATGATGGGGAAGGAGAGGGATTCCGGCTGCCGGGAGTGCGAGGATCTAGCCCCGGAGGACCCGAGCGCCCGGTGAGCCGAAGCTATGGAGTCGCGGTAGACAGATCGGTCCGTCTGCCGGGCGCTATCCTCTCGGGAGCGGCGGAGTGCAATGCGGACTGCAATTGCCTCCGCCAACCCGCACGGGACGGCACCCCAGTCGACGGATCAGGACTGGTCAGAGTCCGATCCGCTACTTGCAGGGGAGTGAAGTGAAGTGGCTAGCGTTTGCTCGGGCGAACGGATGCGGACGAATATATATGGGGTTGGGTGGGCCAGCATGGACCGGGTCCGACGTGGCGGACGTGCTCGGGCGCCTCCATATCCGGCCTGGGTTGGATATGAGGGGTGCCGGTCAGCCCGACCGTTTGAGGCATGTTTAAGGCGTTCACCTGGATCAAAATATCATGACCGGTTAGTGGCCGAGCGACCCGCGCGAATATTTAAGAAGGTTTTAGGGCGCGCGGCCGTAGATGCTCTAAGGCCGCGCCCCGCATGGCTTGGCAACTCCATGCAATCGTGGTCGGTGAGCGTTGACTGGTGTTGGCGTCGCGTACAACGGTCCACGGAGAGCCGTCGATTCGATCTTCATGCTTCATAGTCGCCCCACAAATACTGGAGTATATTGCTTACGATCGCATCCCAGGAGTTCGTTATCCTGCTAAAGTGATACTACTACAATGGCCATGGCCGTCGACCTAGAGGACCCTGCCGCGCTCATCGCCACCGCGGAGGCCGATTCGGCGACGGTCGCGACAGCGGAGCCCGATGAGAAGAGCACGCCGCAGCACCTCTTGGAACCTGCCTATGGCATATGCATGTTCTTCTTCTCAAGCTTCATGGACCCGGACCCGTCGGCCATAGGCCACGTCGCGTACGCGCTGGGTGTTGCTGGCCTCGTCATCGGACCCTGCGCCTGCGTCGTTCTCTACGTGCACTTCTTGGCCGGTAATATGGAAGGACATGAGCAAATCGAGTTACACCAAGATCGGTCCAGGTGATTGTTTGATTTTTGGTTGATTAATTAGAGTTGTGCTCTCCAGTGCGATGCATGGTCGACATGTATTCTGGCCGGTCTCATATGATTATGGTAGATTGATTTTTCTGCTCACATACGTAGTGAAAATTATTGTGAAACTTATTTGTACCCTGCTCTGTATATGGATCGGTTTTTTCATGGTAATATGGTCTCATTTATAATATAAGGATCATAGTACAAGCCACATACACATCGATTTAACAAAACTGAAAAGAGACAGTAGAATGCTAGCCTTTGCACAAAGTAACGTCAACCACTTGCTTCCGGCACCAATACAACAACCATCAAAGGACAAATAATGACGAATCACCTTCTTACCCGAGCTCTTCGCGGCCCCATCGCTGATATGCAACTTTGCGGACCTCCAAGGTGGCTCGTCCAAGGCGAAGCCATTGCCGTTGAGCGAATTAGACCGGGGTAGCAGCCCACCCACGCCATCGAAATTCAAATCTGGCACCCTCGCACGAGTAAGACGTCGGAGGAGGAAACTATATTTGCCGCCCACGAACCACCAATCCAGCCTATGATCCACCATCTTCCAAAAGCCACTGATGCAGACCACAATCTGCATCTGCTTCTAAACTACGTCCCAAGCTCTACGCCGACGCTGGAACGAACGCCATCGCAACGACGGAGCCCGATGACAGAAGCAGAAGCGGATACTGACATCTTTTCAAGGTGTGGCGATATGCTGTTGCCTGCCAACTGTGATCCGAGAAGGAGGCGGAGCTGGGCAGCTGGCTACTGTCACAAACGCGAGCACTTCTATGGTTTTGGGCAGCTGGCTACCGCACAAACGCGAGCACTACAAGGGAAAACCCTAGTAGTGGCGCTGGTTTTAAGGCTATCAGTAGCGCGGAATAACTGGCTAGTAGTAGCGTGGCCTGTCCCAGCGCTACTACTAATCCTCTTATCAGTAGCGCTCTTTCTTCCCGCACTACTACTATTGGTAATTATATAGAGTTGTTCATTCAACAGAACCCAGTTTTGGGAACCTTCTAGAAGGTTCCTGGTCAGGGTTTTCTTTATTATTTTTTTGGATATTTCCTCTTTCTTCTTTTTTTTCAAAAAAATATAAAATTATTTAGAATTCTAAAAAATGTTAAAGTTATGAAAAAAGTTGTGTCCCACACAAAATGTTCAATTTTTTTTTGAAAAATTTCCGTGCTTTGAGAAAATGCTCGAGGTTGTGAAAAAGTTCATAATTATGAAAAATTGTTCGCGCATTTTCAACAAATGTTGGCAGATTTAAACCACTTAACAGAGGATTGAGAGGCTTGGGCCACTAGCCGGCAGCCCAATTCTGAGCCAGCCCGGTCAACAGCCAGCCGACGGCGGGCACGCATGGCGGGCTTCCCACCGCCATGCGAGAGCGGTATACGTTGACGTGCGTACACATTTACGGAGAGTCGTCGATTTTTTTTTGACATGGTAATACCTATCTCATTTATAAAATAAGTATCTGGTTACAAGGCACGTATGCACCGACATTACAAGACTAAAAAGATATGATAATCCTATGCAAAATACCAGCACCTGGCGACACCACCGAAGCGGCCACCAAAGGGAAAGAAAACAA
Source organism: Triticum aestivum (assembly GCF_018294505.1). Lineage (NCBI taxonomy): Eukaryota > Viridiplantae > Streptophyta > Magnoliopsida > Poales > Poaceae > Triticum > Triticum aestivum. The sequence goes on along the minus strand of NC_057801.1, from coordinate 826,081,085 downwards.
ATCACCTCTTCACTCGAGCTCGACGCGGCTCCATCGTTGATCAGCAGCTTTAGGACCTCGAAAGTAGTTTGCCAAAAGAAAAAAACATTGCCGTAGAAAGAATCAGACCGGGGCCAGGGCCGGCCCTGTCTTTCGCGAGGCCCTAGGCGAACTTGACGACATGGCCCCTATGTCCTAAGACCGTATATATGTATGCGTGTGCGTGATACATAAACTTCATTAAACTTTCAACCACGCATCTTCATTTAAGATTTGACTACAATAAATGTTGGACAATGCCATTTTACGACAGAAATACCAAAAGGATAGCAAAATGAAACTAACATGACATGATTACCTTAAATAAGAACCAAATTCGACTGATTTCATTGACAACAATAACAATTTAGTGCTTCAGAAAAAGTTTCATCGGGCATTTCTTGATGCAAAGTAATTAAGGGCATAATCAAAATCAACATTGTCCAAGATATCCTTCTCAATGCAAAATTTTATACATAGGATGATTGGAACCCTAGATATTTACAGACTGACAAAAAATTAGCATGACTGAGTACCTACTGTGAAAGATTGAATTAGAAAATTATACAATTTTGAAACTTCGTGTATACTGAAATTTCAGAATGGGTCTTGGATGAATAGTTGAATACACACATACAAAGTAAAGAATAAAATAAACTACTGAAATTGGGGTTTGGGAGGATGGATCAGGAGCATGGATGGATACGTACCCTGTAAGTTATTAGCAGTACGGACTGTGGTGCCCTCACGGCTCACATACGTATTGCCGCCTTTTACCGATGCCGGATGGCCGGGCTGCGGACTGCCGCGCGGCGCACGCAGCGGCGGCCGAGCAACAAGAAGCCGACGGTGACTGACGAGAGGACCCACGGTCAAAGATGAACCGACGAGAGGACGAAGACAAGCGAAAGGCTTGAGATCTTCGATTGATTTGTTTCACAAGGGATACGAGCGGCCGTGCCTCACATCAGGTGTGAGTCACGCCGCCGGACGCTTTGCTAATCGCTAGATTCGTTTCTTTTTTCTGGAATTTTTTTTCTTACCAATTTTTGCTTGACTATACTATGTGTGCTACATAATGGGCCCCCTCCCCTGCCTGGGCCCTGGGGCATCGCCCCTCTGGCCAACCTTAGGACCGGCCCTGACCGGGACAACATGTCCCCGGACACGCCATCGAATTCTAGATCTGATACCCCCGCACGACAATGACGTTGAAGGAGAAAACTAGAATTGTCAGCCACCAACCACAAACTCAGCATGGGATGCACCATCTTTCAGCTGTCACTTGCACAGACAACCGTCTGCGCGTACTCCAGGACAACCTCCCTGCTCCACCATAACGTCGGAGACAACGCCACAGCAACGGGGACAGAGCAGAAGGAGAGACACCTGATGGAGTCGCCGCCACCGCCTCGCCACCATCATCCATGAACCCTAACACGGCCGATCTGAAGGATCGACAATCACACGATGCCATCAATTCCGATACGCCGCTATGAACGGCACCGCCGGTGTGAGAGTGAAGTTGAGGCAGATTTATTCGTCCGGATGCCGCTCCCACCACCGCAACGGCGCACCACGACCTACAAATTCAAAACCTAACTACAGAACGGAGGAATGGGGTCCCCCCTTCCTCCTGCCGCCTGGGCAGCTGGAGGGAGAGGGGACCAACGCCCTGGCCGGCTGAGATCGGAGGAAAAAAAATCGCCTCCCTAGTCGCCTGGCGTGGCGGCGGCTAGGGTAGTTTTTTTTAATGGGTGATTCAACCACGAGAGTCGTCGATTCATTCGTTGGATCTTAACGCAGCCGTTCTGGTCGTCCCACAAATACATTACTAATTACTAGTAAAATGCCCGTGCGTTGCCACGGGCCTTTTGTTGTATAAAACTTGGTAAAAAAATTGCGTCTTTCAAAGCCATCGCCTCAACAGACTATTGGTGCATTCGTTTTGAATGTCGACATAATCCATCTTGATCTCTCTCATACTCTACAAAAGTAAACATATATAGAAACACACCTCTTCTATCATGCGCAAAAAATATTTATTTGGATTCAAATATATAAAAAACAATTATTTGAATACATCTCAACTGATTTTTAGAACTCGATGATTTTCTGGTTTGGTCCATCATAAAAATGACTTGTTAGGGATCTGATATTTTTCACTATATAAAACTATGTGACATTTCTCTTATAGCAAATAATCGCTTTCCCTAAAAAAATCTTCCTTTTCTTCTTGAAAAAGCAAATCACTGTCTCATTATCTCACTGCATGGCACAAAGTTCACACTGACATCTCATTCCCCCATCTTGCTCTCGTCGTTGAGGCCGTTGAAATCAAAGCACGCCATGGCGCTCAGCCCACACCTTCCTCTCAGCGTTATCTACCCTTCCCTCCACGGCGTCGACCTCCCCCTCCTCTCCCACTATGGCGTCCCAGGGTGATTACCAGTGCCAAGGAAGGCACACCATGATAGCTGATGGAGACCACTACAATGTGTTTTCACTGCCATGATATACAAAATGGTATATATATCATGTGATCCTTTGACCTCTTCTTTTCTGAAATAGCTAATATGGATGTGAACGTCACAAGAATTAGCAAAATCAGGGATGCTACTTACCTTTCATTCTTACATCAAGATTGCAAGACAAAATAGGTAATATCTTATTTACAAGGATGATTGTATTTCCAGCCTCAAGAATTGGGAGAGCTAATATCTTATTTAGGAGGCTTACATTTCATGCTTACCGACTGACAGAGCAACTAATTTGTTATTTGGATTTTGAGTTTCTATCATATTCGAAGTGTAACATTTCCATGTCCTTATGTTCACTTCCCTATGTTGAATTTCCCAGCATCACATGCAAACTTGCTAACAAGTGGCAAATATGTAAATAGCATGAAAAGGTGGGTGACTAACCTATAAATATGAATTTTCTAGTTGAATGTCTGTGCATTGCCACGGAATTAAAAAAACACAGCAATCAAATAATTATCCCACTTCAGAAATGTGTTGGAAAAGGTGGCATGTGGTTTTCATCCATACATTAATAGAACTTATTCTCTCTTGTTCTTTCAGCCTTGACAGTTATTATTTCTTCATAACCATGCACTCCTTGCAAGAAGACCAAATGATATCAAATCTTATCCCCACCCCTCTTCTCGTTGCACTTTCATGCTTGACCTCGTACTTGTAGAAATTATAGAAATTTTATTAGTTCACAATAATATTTCAATTATATTAATCTAACCTTAATTTTTTACCATAACAAAGATAAAACTTCAAACTAATAGAGCCCTGATTAACTAAAATATCGCTTGTCCCCATTTCTTAAACTCCTCATACGCTACTTCCCCCATTGTCCGCGTGGACACTCGACCATGTCTACCTCTGACCATGAAAATCAATCATTATAATGTATAATTTAACTATAAATTGTACAAGATAAATAAAACTAAAATATAATGAAAAAACACGTCGTTTGCACACTGCAGCAGTGATACATTATCACACCAGGTCAGTTTCGTGTACTTGTACCATGTATAGTTATTTACATCAAATATTTTGGAACTATGGTAAAAGTATAGGTCCGATAAAATCATACTTGAACACATTACCACCAGTAGCAAGATAAACACGGTGGACATCAGCTTTTAAAGCTTTATTATTCGTAATCAAGGCAAACTCTTTTTGCAGGTTCAGGAAGAAAAAGACCATGTGCAAGAATTGGAACAAATGAGAAGCTTACCTAGCTAGGCATGATGCCACTGGGTTGGATGTCATGCACACGGGCTATGCTTTCCGGTCCAACTTCTGTGTAGCCGCATATCAGTCGATGGAGCTGCTGCCGACAGCCAAGCTCCCCCTCCATGCTGCTACACACCAGCATGCTATGCCGCGTCGCAAATCTCTCTGTTTGTGCCGCCACAGATCAACCAGCCGTGCTGCTGCCGACTGCGGTGCTCTCCCTCCATGCCGCTGATCACCATCCTGCCACGCCATAGCGCCAAGATCTCCGTCTGACCCGTAGAATAGCAGTCGGACACGCCGCTTAGGAGCACTTCTGTTACGTCGCCTAACACTTCTGTTTTATAGCAGCTGGACATGCTGCTTATTATTCTCTCACTATTACACACTTTCAGTAGTAGTAAAGATTGTAGTGGAATTTTCCTAAAATTTAATGTTGTGAAATTTCTAACGACCAAACAATCATGTATAGTTCAGAGAAAAGATACGTGAAATGATAAGACATGAACCGAGTATAGAACAAAAAGCACCATATTTTCTTCTGAATCTGAAGCAAAAGGTATCGAAAATGCACATTTTTCTCATCCAGCCTCATCTTCTGGAGAAACAAATGGAGGCAAGTCTCCTACCGAAGCACATACTTGAAGCATGAAGGATGAAGCATGCAAGCACCTATCTTGGGCATTTATCAACCTTGGCATTTTTCTCTTTCAAAGAAATATAATCTGGACTAATTTTTAACCTAATCTTAATAAAATATTAACTATCACATAAGAACAGATGAATGACACCAATCGTAGCCAATCATAAATGACCTCAAAGGCACATCAATAGAAATTAATCTGAATTAAACAAACTATACCCTTATGCTGGTGGCTTCGTGATATTTGCATCTACATAAAGTAATGCAGGTGCCAGGGTTAGGATACTTGCATGGAGGCATCAGTAAGGAAAACATAATTTCTTTTGTCTATTCCACTTATAACATTCTTCATGTAGTTGTCATTCTCATCTCTGAACTTTTCAATCAGCTCCTGACTTGATCTCCTCCCAAAACCATGTACACGAGGTTGAGCTTCTAGCATCTACATTACATATGGGAAACCTGGGCTACATACCTAAAGTGCAATACACCAGGCAAGCAATCCCATTGAAAAGCAACACAAGAAACAACAAGGGCGGTAATAGCAACAAGGCAACTTGATATAGCTGACTCACTGACATCAATGGCAAAGGCGATTGTGGAGCTGCTGCTTGTAAAGAAGGTCTTCCACCCATTGGCTTAAGCGACGGAATCCTCTAGCTCCGATAGGTGCGAGAACCCGGCCGCCTTCTGCCACTGCTATGCCTAATCTCTCCCTAATAATAAAGCACGGATTGGGTCTCCGGGTTCACCGTCGTGACGTTTTTACAAAAAAATCCCTGAAGTCTTTGGTAGTTAACCCGCGCTCCAGATTTGGTAGTTAACCCGCGCTCCAGATTTAAGTTAGTATAATGGGGAAAAAACAATTCTCACACCCGAACGGACGGACGCAAACCCCAGTCTCCGCCTGCCCCAATCCCGACTACCGACCGTCGTCCCCAACCCACCATGAGGACGAAGATGCCGAACTCAGGCGGCGGCACTGGTCCGGGCGTCCAGGGGGGTCGGACCGTCCTCCGGCGACCTCGGCTTCCTCTTCCTCAACACATCAGCCGCCTGGGCCACGGGAGACAGCAGCTCCGCCCCCCTACGCCTGCTCGATCATCGTACTGCTCCTCGCGCTGCTCTTCACCGCCCCGCCATTGCCGCCTCGCTATCCCCGCTCGTGGCCACCTCCAACGCCTCCTCCCACGCCTACGCCTTCGCGGGCCGCGAGCCGGTGCCCGCCCCGGATCCCATCTTCTTCGACGATGTCGTCGATAAGTACGGCTGGGCCCCCGACGCCGAGGTCCGGGTCTGGCCGCTCGACGCCGAGGGCGTGCTCGTCGGCGCCGTGCAGCGCTACGACTTCCCCGCCCGCGTGGGGCGCCACGGTCGCGCTGGCGCCGGCCTCTGACGGGGCCGTTGACTGGAGCCGCCCCGACGCCCCCGCAGTGGAGCCGCACTTCAGGCACTCCCCTTCCCCAGTTTGCGCACTCAAGACGGCAAGGTACAGCCTGCTCGACCTGACCGCTCCACGACCCTTTGAACATTGCACGTCCACCCCTCCCCTCTCTCATCACCCATGGCGCCCCCTCCTAATCTCTCATGGTTGTGTTTGCCTGTTTTGGTTGTAGGCTAATTGGAGTTAACAACTTGGAGTAATCACGTTCTCTCTAACTCTGTGCGCAACCCTACTCTGAATTTCTAAATTATGTGTTGCCTATTAATTAGGTTGTTTTCTGAATTTCTGCATGCGACCCAAGTGCTGCCATGTTCCCTGATAATTTTCTTTCTCTGAATTTTTGTGTGGTGCCATGTTCTGTACATGACATGCACTCTGAAATTCATAGTATCTTGTGCAGTCAGTATTGGGTGCATACTCTTGACTTTTGAGGTGCCACTGGATGTAAAAATTCATATGCCCAATGCTACATGCAAGCTCTTGGTACGGTGGATCTTGATAGATCTTTTTACGGTCCTATATATGCATACTGATGGATGGGGCCGTGATCTTTATTGGTAATTGCTGCCCGAGCAAGCAGGGATCTTGGCTCTGTACATAATGAGTTAATTGTTCTTGATCGGTTGTCGTGCGTTAATTGATTATTAGGACAGCCTTACATTAAGAATATTAATGATCTCTTTTGATTTGCGCTATGTAGATTTAATTTCCTGATCATCCAGGTCAATCATTGGCCATCGATTTTTAGTTAAGTTCTACTATATGTGTTTTTGTTGTGGAGATTTGGTGCCATTGCCCGACTACACGGCCTCAAATTGTGCGCTCATAACGCTACAATAAAAATCTGCTTGTGCATGCTATTTGATCAAGGGCATAAATTGCAGGAAGGTGGGTTAGCTTTCATTGCCTGATTGCAAACAAAAATTATTTCATTTATGGTGTGAAATGTTCTTCACTATATGACGAGAATAAAGGATTGAAACATCAGCGAGAATGATTATATTTTCTATCATAGAGAGAAAGAATATATAGGTATGCCTCTACTTTTTTTCATCCTCCCTTCCCTGCTTGGACTGCCTCTGTATTCTTGGTCCAACAAGAATTATGTTGCGCTGGAGACAAAAAGTAGATTTTTTTTCCCTTTCATCGACACTTTCACTTCCAACTTGCTCCTCGGTTTTTTGGTTTTGCCGACTTTCCCGACTGATTTTTCTTAAGCCACTTCAACTGCCCCATGTCTTTTTGGTCTACCACATCTGACATGTGGACCCCATCGCCACCGTCAGCGTGGGTGGGAAGGAGGAAAAGCGGCAATACATGTGGGGCATCGCATTGAAATTTTTTTAAAAGGACGTGGCACTATGTGTGCAGAAGGAGGAGGATTTTGATATGTATTTTTCTCCTGTTGCAACTGCTCCTTTCTTTTTTTTTTGAGGGATGTTGCAACTGCTCCTACGTGCATGCACTGGCTAAATCAACTCGATCCATAAAAATATAAAAAGTATGGACACGGATGCATCTAAGTGTACTCTTACATGTCAACTTTTTATCACGTTGCAAACAAGTTGCGTTTGACAAAAAATTCCCATGATGCACTATGCTTAGATATAACATTTAGTTTTCTCCCGTTGCAACGCACAGGTATTTGTGCTAGTATTCATTTAAAGAAATCAAAACAATATGCAACAAGAACATGTTTAGCGCTGCCATGGCTCTCAGCACCAAACGATCTCACACAACATAGATGGACCAATCAAAAAAGCTGGCAGGCAAAACATACATCGTGCATAAACCAAGGGCAACAACAGCTCCAGCTACCTGTGGCATCAGGACTCAGGACACAGGAGGCCTGGTACTTGGGTAACGTGAGCTTGCCTTGCTGCTCCTCCCTCGCCGCCAACCTGAAAGACATGACCGCCGGCCTGGCCCGGCCCTGCCAGCGAAGGATCAATCCATGGGTGGTACTCCTCCCCCAAAGTACGCTGCAGATTGCACATACACAAAGACAATTCTCTGTTAGATTCGGAAAACGAGTCAACGATGTACATACAGGAGGACGGGATGGATGCACATGAAGCGAGAGAAGCACGGATCCATTAAACATCCCCATCCCAATAGCGAGATGGAGGCTAATCGAAATCAGCAAAGCCACATGCATGGGGATCGGAAAGATTTGGCGTGTCTCTTCCTCCCTAGAACCAGAACCGTCGCTTCCTCGAGGCGCTAACCCCGTCCATCCGTGGTTCGGCATCCCATATCTAACACGTTCACTTCTTTCCGAAAAGAAATGAAACGCAGAGGAACATGGGAGGTGGAGAAAACGAAAGACGAAAAAGAATTGAACCCGCCTCCACCATCGAATGAATCAAGCGGCCAGACACGACATGCTGGCGGCGCGACAATGAGGGCCAGGAACAAACAAAGTGGGCAAAAAACTACGAATGGACGCCTCGGCAATGAACGCGTCGGCGAGGAGGATCTTACTGAAGGTGAGCGGCAAGTGATAAGCTTATGGACCATGAACCACTGGCTAATGAAATCGCCGGGTATCACACGGTCTGGGCGGCGAAGCTCGGATCCGAAGATACTTAACTCGTCATGGGATAATAGATAGGCAAGCTCTCTGAAGGACATCACCAGATTACTCTAGATAGATTCTATGCAAGTTTGGATTGTTTCAGCCTGGCAAACTATTTCCCCGGCAACTGAGGGTCTAGGTATTTAAAGCTTCAGCACAAGGAAGAGTGTATGAAAACTAGGCACTTGCATATAATCAGAAGCGCCATCATGACAACATCGGATATTGTGCTACCAATATTTGAACCTATTAAACCTTATGAACTTATAATTACAGTTAAACTTTGCATGCCATTATCTATTCATTCCTTAGAAATTTCTATGAAGCTCGGAACAGACTATGATATAAATATCAGAAAATGCATCAGAAATAGCTCACAACAATATAAGATATAATGAACCCAAGATCCAAGCGACTAAGACAACAACAGTCAAAAGGTTCAGTCAACCTATTTCTCCTGAAGTGATAAGCGGCAACTTGGTTCTCGAATTCTTAGTTGTTCGACTCATGACTAAAATCGGAGGAACACCGCGAAATTAAAAATGAGTTTATACATGCCAAAATCAAAGGAAACACTGCAAAGTTACAAAATTGACAACTCAAAGATAAAACATAGAAACTACATAGTGTTGTGGTGCCAAATATTTACAAAGCTGAGTTAGAAAAACTATAAATGGTTGACTGGTCTGAGAATACACTGAATTACCAGAGATTAAAATTGAACTGACCTCACAGCATGAGCCTTAGAGATTCATGGTATGCATGATAGCCTGGAGATTTTCCTTTTCCGTGTTATCCTCAGCTACCTGAATACCCAGATACAACTCTGCTTGCCCAACAGCTCCACATGCTCTACAGACAAATAGGAGTCCTTGTTTCCTGTAAGAGGTTCATATGGAAAATATGAGCAAATTACTACGAGATTTAATCCGAATTAACAAAAGATAAATCATAACTACAGTAGCAGAGATTGAACTAATCATGCGAACTAGCATAGTAGATGAACAGATCACATCTAGGACACATACTAGAAACATGAATTCTACCACGATCTCGAACATGAAAGATAGAATCACATACGGTGCAGCGGGAGCAGCACCGCCAGCATTGACGTTCTCGCCCATGTCGTCGAGGATGAGGTTGCCGAGGTCGGGGAAGAAGTCGTTGTTCGCGAAGTCGTCGCTGCCAGCAGTCGCACGAGTGCGCTCCCCAAAAACCTGATCGCCCCTCTCCCGTACAGGATCACGAGAGGCGGGATTCCGGAGGCCTGCTGTCCCTTCTCCCGGTGCACGCCGAAAGGAGGGATGGAGAAGACTTGATCGGCGGCGCAATGGACTGGAACGGTGGTGAGAAACCATACGAAGCGGCGGCGGCTAGGGTAGACGTCTGCCTGACTATATAGTGTGGGTCGGGTAGGTCGTGGGAGTAAACCCCACGTCCGAGTCGTCACGATCCAAAAGAATCGGAAACGGTTCAGTAATTAACGCGCCCATTATTTATTAATTAATGACTCATTAATGTTTCCCGAGCAGCAAAAATATAGACAATGTGCATAGCTTTGTCCTCGGCTCGGCTCAATCCCGCAACCCGCGGCGCGTCATGACGAGGCGTGGCGTGGCGTGGCGTGGCGCGGCGAGGAGAGCGAGGAGGAGGAGCGCGCGTGTAGGTCTCCTCTTCTCATGCTCATCCAAGTGGTAGGAGAGCTCACCTTATAAACAGGTGCAACTCTCTCTCAACTTATGAGGTGGGACTAAACTTTAGCCTCACTCACTCCACTCACATGTGTGCATGAATGGGCCAAGAGAATTTCAGAAATTTAGTTGGGCTTTGGGCCAAAAGCCCACTAGCAAATTCCAACAATCCCCCACAAAGTCTCATTGGCACATTTCACCATTTGGTTCCAAAACATTGTTTATATATCGGTGCTTAGTGGAGACTGTGAAGTCGAACTTCCACTTAGAGATTTATGCTACCCTAGATCACAACTTGAATAGTGGACTATGCCTTGAACTACAAGTTTTCTGCGAGACTAGTTTCACACAAATTCTTGACTGGTACTGGGCTGCCGCAAGGCTTCCCCGCGGGTGGAGCGTATACGTCGTACTCCAGGGCCTTTCATGAATTTATTAGAGAGCACCCACTTCTCACAGACTGCGACGTTAACAGTCAAATTCATATAGGTGTGTTCCTCAGGAGATGCTCTGCAGGACAACATCTCTGCTTACTCAAATAAGCCATTGGAACACATTAAGATAGATATCAACCTGCCATGCAGATCAGGAGAGTATTGCATCTTCATGGAGTGAGATAATTAAAATAAGGATACTCTCCTCTCAGCTGACCAACAGCTTGTCTCCCACTTCTACTTCACGGGATCTCCGATCACATAGAGTGGGTTACCACTATGGACAACTCATGCGGTGGGTCTCAAACCCATCTCCATCGATGCATTATCTATCACATTACGTGATAGACCCTTTGTGAAGGGATCTGCCAGTTTTTTCGATGTTTGGATATAATCCAACGTAATAACTCCGGAGTTCCTCAGTTTCCTGACAGATTTTAATCTCCTCTTCACATGCCTTGAGGACTTCATATTGTCCTTAGAACTGTTTATCTTGACGATCACAGTTTGATTATCACAGTTCATCAGGATAGGGGGTATTGGTTTTTCAACCATAGGTAAGTCCATCAGTAGCTCACGAAGCCACTCTGCTTCAACAGTGGCAGTGTCAAATGCTGTGAGTTCTGCTTCCATAGTTGACCTCGTTAAGATGGTCTGCTTGCAAGACTTCCAGGAAACAGCGCCACCACCAAGTGTAAAAACATAACCACTTGTGGCCTTAATCTCATCAGCATCAGATATCCAGTTCGAGTCACTATAACCCTTCAGTACCCTTGGATACCCGGTGTAGTGAATCCCATAGCTCGCAGTGCCCTTCAAGTAGCGCATAACTCTCTCAAGCACACGCCAATGATCATCTCCCGGTTTTGACACAAACCGACTCAGCTTGCTCACAGCAAAAGAGATGTCAGGCCTCGTGGCACTCACCAAATACATAAGCGAGCCAATAATCTGAGAATACCTCAGTTGATCTCTAGGAATCCGTTGATTCTTTCGAAGCAACATACTAGCATCATAAGGAGTTGGAGAAGGCGTGCAGTCGCTATACCCAAAACGACTCAAAACCTTTTCCACATACTGAGACTGAAGCAGTGTGATCCCACCATTCTCATCTCTCAACAGCTTGATGTTTAAGATAACATCAGCTACTCCTAGATCCTTCATCTCAAAACAGCGAGATAAGAAATCCTTAACCTCCTTGATTAAATCAAGTTTGGTTCCAAAGATCAATATGTCGTCGACATACAGACAGAGAATAACTCCTTCGCCCCCACCTTGGCGATAGTACACACACTTGTCACCATCATTTACTACAAAGCCGGCAGCAGTTAATGTTCTTTCAGACTTCTCATGCCACTCCTTGGGAGCTTGCTTAAGGCCATATAAAGACTTTAATAACTTGCACACCTTTCCTTCTTGACCAGGTACTACAAAACCATCTGGCTGATCCATGTAAATTTCCTCCTTCAACTCTCCATTGAGGAAAGCCGTCTTAGCGTCCATTTGATGAACGAGAAGACCATGCGAGGCAGCCAGTGATAGTAGCACTCGAATTGTGGTCAGTCTAGCCACGGGTGAGTAAGTATCAAAGAAGTCTTCACCTTCTTTCTGGGTATAACCCTTAGCCACAAGCCGTGCCTTGTACTTTTCGATCGTACCATCAGGTTGTCGGTGTACTAAAGTAGGGGTACCTTAGTATCCTGAACTTGTGCACGGGCAGTCGCAGCGTCCCGCGGCAAGGCTTGTCGGGCGTCCGCCAAGATCCCCCGCTATTCCTATCGATGCCATTCAAGAACAAAGTGTTTAAACTAAGAAGACAAGACCCCGGCAAGAGGAGCTTGCCGGGAAGGACAAGGCCCCGGCAAGAGGAGCTTGCCGGGAAGGCCAGCCAGGGAACTTGCCGCGACGCGCCGCGCGTCCCGGCAAGACCCGGCGAGCGACAAGCTGCCGGGTGCGACAAGACAACGACCGCGGCAAGGCGCTTGCCGCGGCGAAGCCATCACTCTGCGCCCACGCTCCAGCGCACCCGACGACGTGTCGCCGCAGGACCGTTCCAGACGCACGTGGCGGGAAGCTGTGCAGCCAAGCGGTGCGAGGTGGCAAGCGGAGATGACGAGAAGGCCATCGTGGCAAGCGGTGGCGCCCCAAACAGTCGTTTTCTGCACTGTTTGGGCGACCCGACGGGCATAAAATGCCCTTGTCCCCTGCCGTCAGAGTTAGGTAGGGTGCACTGTAGATAGCGGTTGTACGAACCCCCCTTTTTTACATTTGTACCCCTCTCTGCGTTGCCACCTGTCGGTGACCCCTTTAGCCTATAAAAGGAGGCCCATGCGCAACGTAGAGGAGGTTCGATTCATTCGAAACTACAGAACGCTCACGCCCTTGAGCAAGAACATAATACCACCACAAAGCAGCAGTAGGAGTTTTATCTCTCCGGAGAGCTCCGAAGCTGGGTAAAATCCCTCGCGTGCTTCGCCTCGATCTGCTCTTCATGCGCCCTCCGCTCCCTGCCGGACCGAGAAGGGGCCCTGCACCATAGGTGCTCGTTTCCCACGACACAGGTCTAAGCTTCTTCTTGAACACCCACTTACATCCTAAAGGTTTGCACCCATAAGGACGGTCAGTGATCTCCCAGGTCCCGTTAGCTAAGATGGAATCTATCTCGCTATGAACAGCTTCCTTCCAGTAGTCAGCATCAGGAGATGCATAGGCTTCTGAAATAGTCCTGGGTGTGTCATCCACAAGGTACACAATGAAATCATCACCAAAGGACTTTGCAGTCCTCTGTCTCTTACTCCTTATAGGATTTTCATTGTCACCCTCAACAGGATTCTCAACGTGTTCGATCGCAATGGTGGGTTCAGGAATTACAGTGAGTTCCTCACTAGATGGAATAGGTATCTTCTGATTTGATGAATGAGGGAGTCCTGGACTAGGGGGTGTCCGGACAGCCGGACTATCATCGTCCGCCGGACTCCAAGACTACGAAGATACAAGATTGAAGACTCCGTCCCGTGTCCGGATGGGACTTTCCTTGGCATGGAAGGCAAGCTTGGTAATACGGATATGTAGATCTCCTACCATTGTAACCGACTCTGTGTAACCCTAGCCTCCTCCGGTGTCTATATAAACCGGAGGGCTTTAGTCCGTAGGACACAACATACATTACAACAATCATACCATAGGCTAGCTTTAGGGTTTAGCCTCCTTGATCTCGTGGTAGATCCACTCTTGTACTACCCATATCATCAATATTAATCAAGCAGGATGTAGGGTTTTACCTCCATCGAGAGGGCCCGAACCTGGGTAAAACATCGTGTCCGTCGTCTCCTGTTACCATCCGCCTAGACGCACAGTTCGGGACCCCCTACCCGAGATCCGCCGGTTTTGACACCGACATTGGTGCTTTCATTGAGAGTTCCTCTGTGTCGTCACCGATAGGCTCGATGGCATCTTCAACCAACAACGTTGTCCAGGGTGAGACTTTTCTCCCCGGACAGATCTTCGTATTCGGCGGCTTCGCACTGCGGGCTAACTCGCTTGGCCGTCTGGAGCAGATCGAAAGCTACGCCCCTGGCCGTCAGGTCAGATTCGGAAGTCTAAACTTCACGGCCGACATCCGCGGAGACTTGATCTTCGACGGACTCGAGCCACAGCCAAGCGCGCCGCACTGTTACGATGGGCATGATCTAGCTCTGCCGCCGAACAGTGCCTTGGTGGCCGCACACGAATCCGCTTTGGCCTTTAGTCCGGAGCCGATCGCCCAGATCGAGGATCGGTGGATGGACGCCACCTCGGGGGCTCCAACTCCCACGGCGATGGAGCCGAACGCTAATCTTGTCCCCCGCGAAACTCGTGATTCCGAGGTGCCGGACTCCTTGCCGGACTCCGAACCTCCTGCGCCCCTACCAATCGATTCAGATTGGGCGCCGGTTATGGAATTCACCGCCGCGGACATCTTCCAACACTCGCCCTTTGGCGACATCCTAAATTCGCTAAAGCATCTCTCGTTATCGGGAGAGTCCTGGCCGGACTATGGCCAGGATGGTTGGGATACGGACGACGAAGAAATTCAAAGCCCACCCACCACCCACTTTGTAGCCACTGTCGACGATCTAACCGACATGCTAGACTACGACTCCGATGACATCGACGCTATGGACGACGATGCCAGAGACGAACAGGAACCAGCGCCTACAGGGCACTGGAAGACCACCTCGTCATACGACATATACATGGTGGACACCCCAAAAAACGGGGACGGCGAAGAAGCAGCGGAGGTAGATTCTTTAAAGAAGCAGCCCAAACGCCGGCATCAGCGGCGCCGCTCTAAATCTCGCCACAACAAGAATGGAGATTCCGGCACAGGAGATAATAATACCCCAGAGAGTGCCGAAGACAATCCCCTCCAGCAACACTCAGCGCAGGAGGATGCAGAAGCAAGCCCTCACGAGAGGGAGGCAGACAAAGAGGTTGAGGATTATAACTATATGCCTCCCTCCGAAGACGAGGCAAGCCTCAACGATGATGAATTCGTCGTGCCCGAGGATCCCGTCGAACAAGAGCATTTTAAACGCAGGCTTATTGCCACGGCAAGCAGCCTAAAGAAAAAGGAGCAGCATCTTCAAGCTGATCAGGACCTGCTGGCCGATCGATGGACTGAGGTCCTCGCGGCCGAAGAGTATAAACTCGAACGCCCCTCCAAAAGCTACCCAAGACGCAAGCTGCTCCCCCGATTAGAGGAGGAAGCATACATACCACCATCACCAGCGCACGATACGGCTGACCGACCACCCCGTGGTCGCGACAGAGAGGCATCCAGGCCCCCAGCCAAGACCGTACCCCGGCATCGCTCCAAAAGTACGAAGCCAAGAGGGAACGCGCCGGACTTGCGAGATATATTGGAGGATAAAGCAAGGCAATCCAGATCCATCTACGGATCACGTGGGCGCCCCACGACCCATGACGAATACCGTCGCGCCGGATACAATATCCCCGCCCGGGCCGAACACAGCAGACAATGCTCCCTCGAGCTGCGTCGTGATATTGCTCAATACAGAGGCGCCGCACACCCGCTATGCTTCACTAATGAAGTAATGGATCATCAAATCCCGGAAGGGTTTAAACCCGTAAACATCGAATCCTACGATGGCACAACAGACCCCGCGGTTTGGATCGAAGACTATCTTCTCCACATCCATATGGCCCATGGTGACGATCTCCATGCCATCAAGTATCTCCCACTCAAGCTTAAAGGACCAGCTCGGCACTGGCTCAACAGCTTGCCCGCAGAGTCAATTGGGTGTTGGGAAGACCTGGAAGCCGCATTCCTCGACAACTTCCAGGGCACATATGTGCGACCACCAGATGCCGATGACCTAAGCCACATCATTCAGCAGCCAGACGAATCGGCCAGACAATTCTGGACACGGTTCTTGACAAAGAAAAACCAAATCGTCGACTGTCCGGATGTAGAGGCCCTTGCAGCCTTCAAACATAACATCCGCGATGAATGGCTAGCCCGGCACCTGGGACAGGAAAAGCCGAAATCCATGGCAGCCCTCACATCATTAATGACCCGCTTTTGCGCGGGAGAGGATAGCTGGCTAGCTCGCAGCAACAATCTCCGTAAAAATTCTGGCAGTCCGGATACTAAAGACAACAACGGCAGGTCACGACGAAACAAAAACAAACGCCGCATTAACGGCGACGATAAGGAGGATACGGCAGTCAACGCCGGATTCCGAGGCCTAAACCCGGTCAACGGAAAAAGCCATTCAAAAGAACCACTCCGGGCCCGTCCAATTTGGACCGAATACTCGACCGCTTATGCCAGATACATGGCACCCCTGAAAAGCTGGCTAATCACACTAATAGAGATTGCTGGGTGTTCAAGCAGGCAGGTAAGTTAATTGCCGAAAACAATGACAAGGGGCTAAACAGCGACGACGAGGAAGAGACCCGACCGCCGAACAATAGAGGACAGAAGGGTTTCCCCCCACAAGTGCAGACGGTGAACATGATTTACGCAACCCATATACCCAAGAGGGAGAGGAAGCGCGCACTAAGGGACGTCTATGCGATGGAGCCAGTTGCCCCGAAGTTCAATCCATGGTCCTCTTGTCCGATCACTTTCGATCGAAGAGACCATCCGACCAGCATACGCCATGGCGGATTCGCCGCATTGGTTTTAGACCCAATCGTCGATGGATTTCACCTCACGAGAGTCCTGATGGACGGTGGTAGTAGCCTGAACCTGCTTTATCAGGATACAGTGCGAAAGATGGGCATAGACCCCTCAAGGATTAAACCTACAAAGACAACCTTTAAAGGTGTCATACCAGGTGTGGAAGCCAATTGTACAGGCTCAGTCACACTGGAAGTGCTCTTCGGATCCCCGGATAATTTCCGGAGCGAGGAGTTAATCTTCGACATAGTCCCGTTTCGTAGCGGCTATCACGCTCTGCTCGGACGAACCGCGTTTGCAAAATTCAACGCGGTGCCACATTATGCATACCTCAAGCTCAAGATGCCAGGCCCTCATGGAGTCATCACGGTCAACGGGAATATGGAACGCTCCCTCCGAACGGAGGAACATACAGCGGCTCTCGCGGCAGAAGTATAGAGCAGCCTTTTAAGGCAATTCTCGAGTCTGACCGTTAAACGGCCGGATACAGCAAAACGCGCCCGAAGCAATACCAACCAAGACCACCTGGAGCGATCAGAGCACGCGTAGCAATGCGGCCCCAACCCCCGCCCGCGCATGATTGCAAGAACAACCCTCCGTGTACATCATTACGCCTTGGAGATACCATGGGCGCAGGGGAAGGGGCACGATCGCAATGAACCCAGAGTGCGGCTCGACCACACCAGGGGCTCGCAAGCGTGCCCCCCTTTTTTTATCATTATTTTCCTTCTTTGTGTACACAAGACTCCGTTAACCAGAGGCCCTGTCCGGCAGTGAACCTGCCGAACTCATGATGTAACAGCCAGGGAAGAAAGAAGGCTGCGACGAACACTCAGGTGGTCTCAATTACGAGCATTAAATTCGATTATATACACCAAGTCCGCAGCTCACCCCTGGAGGGGGACATGTTTAATTAGTCCAAATCCCTTGCTTACCGCACTATTTGTATCAGTCCGCACTCATAGCAGACTTTCTTTAATAAATAATGCAGCACCTTTTTGACTGCAATTGCATTACTTTTTATATATATATGTTCATAACATCTTGCACCCGTATATTTTGGTACGGCCTAATACACCAGGGGCTTATGTTCCCCACACAACGGTGTGATAAGTCCGAACACTTTCATAAGTGCGGCACCCCGAACTTATAGCATTATATGAATCGGCTCCGAATCATGTCTTGGGTCAATAGTTGGGTTTGCCCGGCTCCCACGTTTTGGTGCCTTACGTTCCGTTCTGTCGGCTAAGGTGGCACTGGGAGAACCACTGCGGTTGCGCCCCGGTTGAGCCGGGCGAGCACCTCAGTGGAGAAAGCTAAAACTGACCGGCATGATAAGGCGAGTGATTGGTCGCTGTTCGAGAGGTTTTTTCGGGTCCTTAAAGACTCACGCCGCTTCGAGCGAAGTTCCGGACAATGTCCGACGAAGGCGTGGATAGCGCCCCGGATTCGGCCTTCCGAATACCAGGGGCTTCGCCGAAATTTAAAATTATAGAATTCTATGGCTAAGTGAGAGTGTTCAAGCATTATAAGTCCGGTTGCCTTGTTCGTTGTGTTGAGCGCCTCCCTAGATGGACCCAAAAAATGGGAACAAGAGTGCTCAAGTTTATCCCGAACACCCCAGCACTCGTGGCTCAGGGGCTGAAGCCAACAACTTGCCATCTCTCAGATTTTATAAACGGCCGCACAGAAGGTAATATTTTAAATTAAAACAAGCGTTGCTTAAAGCGCACATGAACAAAGTTTCAGCGCACAGGATAATACATAACGAGTTTACTCAAAGATTACATTTCTGGGGCACTCATCCGCAATATCGCGGGCTCCCTTCAGGACAGTTTTATAATACATTTCGGGCGTGCGATACTCCTTGCCCGGTGGCAGTGGGTCCGTGAGAAGCTTCTCCGCATCCAACCTGCCCCAATGCACCTTTGTGCGGGCAAGGGCCCAGCGAGCACCTTCAATACAGGTGGAGCGCTTGATGACCTCCACCCAGGGGCACGCATCCACCAGCCGCCGCACGAGGCCGAAGTAGCTCCCAGGCATGGCCTGTTCGGGCCACAGCCGGGCTATAAGGCCCTTCATGGCCTCCTCAGCTACCTTGTGGAGTTCGACCAGCTGCTTCAGCTGGTCGCTTGGGGGCACCGAATGGCCGGCCTCAGCGTACTGAGACCAGAAGACCTTCTCCGTCGAGCTCCCCTCCTCGCCACGATAGAATGCGGCGGCATCGGACGCACTACGTGGCAGATCTGCAAACGCCCCTGGAGAGCTCCGAATGCAGGTAAGTGTCAGGTAGTTTA
Organism: Triticum aestivum; assembly: GCF_018294505.1. Taxonomy (NCBI): domain Eukaryota; kingdom Viridiplantae; phylum Streptophyta; class Magnoliopsida; order Poales; family Poaceae; genus Triticum; species Triticum aestivum. The sequence goes on along the minus strand of NC_057801.1, from coordinate 826,062,041 downwards.
CATTAACATGCCTGCTTTGCATGAAAAATGCCTTACCCGCCGCTATCTTCTTTACATCTTCAACCTCCTGAAGGGCCTTATGGGCCTCGGCCTTGGCGGACTTGGCACTTTCGAGAGCCGAGGCATGCTCGGACTCTCGAGTCTTGGAGTCACGCTCCAAACTCTCATGCTTCTCCATGAGAGCCTGGAGCTCTTGCCGAACTTCCGCCACCCGTGCCTCCTGCTTTTCTCGCTCTGCCCATTCCGCGGCCGCACTGTGCTCGGCCGCGGACACAGCCTCCTTCAGGGCTGCCACCTCATTCGTGGCCCCTGCAATACCCATATTATCCTTGTTAACTTTATTGCAACCAAAATCCTTTTCTGCAAGGTAACTATTCAAAGTGGTGTTACTCACCTTCTTTGTCCTCGAGCTGCTTCTTCGCATGGCCGAGCTCTCGCTCGGACCGCTCGAGATCTTGCTTTAGCACATCGACCTTCGCCGTCAGTGCGGCAGAGGTCAGCAGCGCAGCCTACAAACCCATATTGACATATTTTAAGCAACCCTGCGTATATCTTGTTAGATCCTCAGTCCGGCTTTTCTTTCCGAACACCGAACTGAGCATCAGGGGCTACTGTCTATGCGGTATTACATTACATAATTTTTAACTTCTTACCTCAAAGCCTGTTAGAAGGCTGCTGTAGGCTTCGGTCAGCCCGCTCTTGGCGAGCTGAACCTTCTGAATCACCGCACTCATGATAGTGCGGTGTTCTTCCTCGATGGAAGCGCCTTTAAGCGCCTCCAACAAGTTATCCGGCGCCTCCGGTTGGACGGAGGCCGCCGGTGTCATGGTCTTGCCCTTCTTTCGAAGGGGCCGCTTGCCGGACTCTGGAACCACTGCGGGTTCCGATGTATAGTCCGGCGCAAAGTCCGGGAGGCTGCTTGACGGCGCCTCCGGAGCCTCCTCCTGATGGGTCCCTCTCTGGGATCCCACCTCGGCGTCCTCGTCGGCGCGGGGGGTAGAGGCAGTCAGAAGTGAATCCACATCCGACGGGGCCAACGACCCGCTCGATGAAGCGGGGAGATCATCATCGGCCGGACTACGGACAGAATGCGGCATTAGAAGGACACTATGCGACACGAAAGAAATTGCATATCAAGGATCCGGATACTTACGATCTTGCCGAACGCCTGGCCCTTGAAGGCCACTCCTCCTCGCCAACGATGGTGTTGGCGAAACTGTCCGGGGGAATAGTTCTCCCCCTCTTGGACCCTTCGGCCTCCCCTATCGGGGAAGCCTTCCTCTTCTTCTCTCGCTCCTCCGGGAGAGAGTCCTCTTCCTCCTCCTCGTCTTCGGGGGAAGAGTCCGCCTTGTCGTCGGACACCTGATTACGGGAACTCTTTCGAGTCCCCGCGGCCACCTTCTTGGCCTTCTTCTCCGGCACCACGTGCGGTGCCGGAACCAGCAGCCCTGCTAAACGGGCGTTCACTAGGTCTTCTGGCATGGGAGCCGGGCTGATGAGCTGCTTGGCCTTCTCCATCCATTCCTGTCAAAGGAAAAGAAAGAATGAAACCCTCTTAGAATCAATTTGATTACCACAAGTGTCCCGTAACGGGGTCGAATCACTTACCTCGTCAGCCGGATGCTACGAGCGAAATCCACGATCTTCCGTCGCGGATGCGGGGGCTTCAGCGCCCTTAAACAGCACCCTCCAGGCGCCTTCGTATGTCGTATCGAAGAGCCCGCTTAGCGCCTGGTGCTGTTCTGGATTGAACTCCCACAGCTTGAATGCCCATTCTTGGCATGGGACAATCCGGCGGATGAGCATGACTTGGACCACGTCGACGAGCCTGAGCTTATTGCTCACCAGCTTCTGGATGCAGGCTCGGAGTCCCGTCAGCTCCTTCGGATTGCCCCACAGCAAGCCCTTCTCTTTCCAGGAGGTGATCTGCGTGGGGACGCCCGATCTAAACTCGGGGGCCGCCGCCCATGTGGGTTTGCGCGGCTCGGTGATGTGGAACCACCCCGATTGTCACCCCTTGACGGAGTCCACGAAGGCCCCTTCTAGCGAAAGGACGTTGGGCAACTTGCCCAACATGGCGCCTCCGCATTCCGCTTGCGTGCCCTTCACAACCTTCGGCTTGACGTTGAAGGTCTTGAGCCACAGGCCGAAGTGGGGCCGGATGCCGAGGAAGGCCTCGCACACGATGATAAACGCCGAGATGTTGAGGATGAAGTTCGGCGCCAGATCGTGGAAATCCAGGCCGTAGTAAAACATGAGCCCCCGGACAAATGGGTGGAGTGGAAAGCCCAGTCCGCGGAGGAAGTGGGGAAGGAAGACGACCCTCTCATGGGGCCCAGGGGTACGGATGAGCTGCCCCTCGTCGGGCAGCCGATGCGCGATATCGCCAGAGAGGTATCCGGCGCTGCGCAGCTTGGTGATGCGCTCCTCCTTAACGGAGGAGGCCAACCATTTGCCCCCCGCTCCGGACATATTTGGAGAAAGTCGAGGCGAGATGCGCGAGCTTGGGCGTTGGAGCTTGTGTGCGCTGGCGATGGATAAGCAAAGGAGGAAGAAGGCGTAGGTGAGAAGGTAAATCCTTATCCCTTATATATAGGCGGACGAAAATTGTGCGTCGCCCACAGGCCTGGTAAAACTCGCTTATCTCCCAAGCGCCACCATCAATGGCGCGGTTGGGTTACCCACGTCCGTATTGCTGAGAATCCCAGAATAAGGGGAACACGATCTCTGCTTCGACAAGACGTGCCAAGGAAACCGCTTCGCTAAACGTGCTGAGGTGGTATAGTAAAAACGATTCAAACAAAGGCTTGGTAGCGGTGTGATGTCACGCCGCATAATACGTCAGCAGATTGGACTGGTGTACATTTTATTCTCTCTACGGTGGAATGTGGAATTTATTTTGCAGAGCCGGACACTATCCTGGTGTTCATGATCTTCTCTGGATTATTCAAGGGAGGAACCCGCCTTGCAATGCCGAACATTATGCGCGCCGGACTTATCGTCATTGAAGCCTGGTTCAGGGGCTACTGAGGGAGTCCTGGACTAGGGGTGTCCGGACAGCCGGACTATCATCGTCCGCCGGACTCCAAGACTACGAAGATACAAGATTGAAGACTCCGTCCCGTGTCCGGATGGGACTTTCCTTGGCGTGGAAGGCAAGCTTGGCAATACGGATATGTAGATCTCCTACCATTGTAACCGACTCTGTGTAACCCTAGCCTCCTCCAGTGTCTATATAAACCGGAGGGCTTTAGTCCATAGGACACAACATACATTACAACAATCATACCATAGGCTAGCTTTAGGGTTTAGCCTCCTTGATCTCGTGGTAGATCCACTCTTGTACTACCCATATCATCAATATTAATCAAGCAGGACGTATGGTTTTACCTCCATCGAGAGGGCCCGAACCTGGGTAAAACATCGTGTCCCTCGTCTCCTGTTACCATCCGCCTAGACGCACAGTTCGGGACCCCCTACCCGAGATCCGCCGGTTTTGACACCAACAATGAACTTGACATATCCTTCATAGGAAATATGTCCTCAAAGAAAGTTGCATCATTAGACTCCATAATCGTACCAACATGCATGTCGGATACCTTAGATTTTATTATCAAAAATCTATAGCCAATGCTATGAAAAGCATAGCCCAGAAGAACACAATCCACGGTTTTTGGTCCAAGCTTGCACTTCTTGGGAATTGGTATATTGACTTTCGCCAAACAACCCCAAGAACGTAGGTAAGAGAGTTTCAACCTTTTCCTTTCCCATTCCTCAAATGGAGTCATGGTCTTGTGCTTTGTGCGAACTCGGTTTAGGACATGACACGCGGTCATTAGCGCCTCCCCCACCATTCCTTGGAAAGACCCGATGTGTCTAACATGGCGTTAACCAAATCAGTTAGAGTTCGGTTCTTTCTTTCGGCCACCCCATTAGACTGAGGTGAGTAGGGAGGCGTCCTCTCATGGATTATACCATGTTCCGCACAAAACAGATCAAATTCATTGGAAAAATACTCTCCACCATGATCGGACCTAAGCCGTTTAATTTTTCGATCAAGTTGGTTCTCTGCCTCAGCTTTATAGTTTTTGAAGAAAGTTAGAGTCTCATCTTTTGATTTCAGAAGATACACATAACAATATCTAGTGGAGTCATCAATCAACGTCATGAAATATCTAGTGAAGTTGAACTTCCACTTAGAGATTTTTGCTACACTAGATCACAACTTGAATAGTGGACTATGCCTTGAACTACAAGTTTTCTGCGAGAATAGTTTCACACAAATTCTTGACCGGTACTGGGCTGCCGCAAGGCTTCCCCACGGGTGGAGCGTATACGTCGTACTCCAGGGCCTTTCATGAATTTATTAGAGAGCACCCACTTCTCACAGACTGCGAGGTTAACAGTCAAATTCATATAGGTGTGTTCCTCAGGAGATGCTCTGCAGGACAACATCTCTGCTTACTCAAATAAGCCACTTGGAACACATTAAGATAGATATCAACCTGCCATGCAGATCAGGAGAGTATTGCATCTTCACGGAGTGGGATAATTAAAATAAGGATACTCTCCTCTCAGCTGACCAACAACTTGTCTCCCACTTCTACATCACGGGATATCCGATCACATAGAGTGGGTTAGCACTATGGACAACTCATGCGAAGGGTCTCAAACCCATCTCCATCGATGCATTATCTATCACATTACATGATAGACCCTTTGTGAAGGGATCTGCCAGGTTTTTCGACGTTTGGATATAATCCAACGTAATAACTCTGGAGTTCCTCAGTTTCCTGACATATTTTAATCTCCTCTTCACATGCCTTGAGGACTTCATATTGTCCTTAGAACTGTTTATCTTGACGATCACAGTTTGATTATCACAGTTCATCAGGATAGGGGGTATTCGTTTTTCAACCATAGGTAAGTCCATCAATAGCTCACGAAGCCACTCTGCTTCAACAGTGGCAGTGTCTAATGTTGTGAGTTCTGCTTCCATAGTTGACCTCGTTAAGATGGTCTGCTTGCAAGAGTTCCAGGAAACAGCGCCACCACCAAGTGTAAAAACATAACCACTTGTGGCCTTAATCTCATCAGCATCAGATATCCAGTTCGAGTCACTATAACCCTCCAGTACCCTTGGATACCCGGTGTAGTGAATCCCATAGCTCGCAGTGCCCTTCAAGTAGCGCATTACTCTCTCAAGCGCACGCCAATGATCATCTCCCGGTTTTGACACAAACCGACTTAGCTTGTTCAGAGCAAAAGAGATGTCAGGCCTCGTGGCACTCACCAAATACATAAGCGAGCCAATAATCTGAGAATACCTCATTTGATCTCTAGCAATCTGTCGATTCTTTCGAAGCAACACACTAGCATCATATGGAGTTGGAGAAGGCGTGCAGTCGCTATACCCAAAACGACTCAAAACCCTTTCCACATAGTGAGACTGAAGCAGTGTGATCCCACCATTCTCATCTCTCAACAGCTTGATGTTTAAGATAACATCAGCTACTCCTAGATCCTTCATCTCAAAATAGCGAGATAAGAAATCCTTAACCTCCTTGATTAAATCAAGTTTGGTTCCAAAGATCAATAAGTCTTCGACATACAGACAAAGAATAACTCCTTCGCCCCCACCTTGGCGATAGTACACACACTTGTCACCATCATTTACTACAAAGCCGGCAGCAGTTAATGTTCTTTCGAACATCTCATGCCACTCCTTAGGAGCTTGCTTAAGGCCATATAAAGACTTTAATAACTTGCACACCTTTCCTTCTTGACCAGGTACTACAAAACCATCTGGCGATCCATGTAAATTTCCTCCTTCAACTCTACATTGAGGAAAGCCGTCTTAACGTCCATTTGATGAACGAGAAGACCATGTGAGGCAGCCAGTGATAGTAGCACCTGAATTGTGGTCAGTCTAGCCATGGGTGAGTAAGTATCAAAGAAGTCTTCAACTTCTTTCTGGGTATAACCCTTAGCCACAAGCTGTGCCTTGTACTTTTCAATCGTACCATCAGGTCTAAGCTTCTTCTTGAACGCCCACTTACATCCTACAGGTTTGCACCCGTAAGGACGGTCAGTGATCTCCCAGGTCCCATTAGCTAAGATGGAATCCATCTCGCTACGAACAGCTTCCTTCCAGTAGTCAGCATCATGAGATGCATAGGCTTCTGAAATAGTCCTGGGTGTGTCATCCACAAGGTACACAATGAAATCATCACCAAAGGACTTTGCAGTCCTCTGTCTCTTACTCCTTACAGGATTTTCATTGTCACCCTCAATAGGATTCTCAACGTGTTCCATCGCAATGGTGGGTTCAGGAATTACAGTGAGTTCCTCACTAGATGGAATAGGTATCTTCTGATTTGATGAACATGACATATCCTTCATAGGAAATATGTCCTCAAAGAAAGTTGCATCATTAGACTCCATAATCGTACCAACATGCATGTCGGATACCTCAGATTTTATTATCAAAAATCTATAGCCAATGCTATGAAAAGCATAGCCCAGAAGAACACAATCCACGGTTTTTGGTCCAAGCTTGCGCTTCTTGGGAATTGGTATATTGACTTTCGCCAAACAACCCCAAGAACGTAGGTAAGAGAGTTTCAACCTTTTCCTTTCCCATTCCTCAAATGGAGACATGGTCTTGTGCTTTGTGGGAACTCGGTTTAGGACATGACACGCGGTCATTAGCGCCTCCCCCCACCATTCCTTGGAAAGACCCGATGTGTCTAACATGGCGTTAACCAAATCAGTTAGAGTTCGGTTCTTTCTTTCGGCCACCCCATTAGACTGAGGTGAGTAGGGAGGTGTCCTCTCATGGATTATACCATGTTCCGCACAAAAAAGATCAAATTCATTGGAAAAATACTCTCCGCCATGATCGGACCTAAGCCGTTTAATTTTTCGATCAAGTTGGTTCTCTGCCTCAGCTTTATAGTTTTTGAAGAAAGTTAAAGCCTCATCTTTGCCCCTGCAGTCCTATGGGACTTGCGAGGTTGTTTAGCTTGCACACATACTTGGCACTTAGAGCCTTTGACAGTAGAGATTTTCCGAATTAAATTCATATTGGCTAGCCGCGTCATGCAACCAAAGTTAATATGACAAAGTCGTGAATGCCAAATATCCGACTCATTGTTGTGGCAAACAATATTAATAACTTTAGTGCAAATATCTGACAAAGATAGGCGGAACAAGCCTCCGCACTCATAGCCTTTTCCAACAAATTGTCCACACTTGGAAATTACAACTTTATTGGACTCAAAAACCAACTTAAAACCATCTCGACATAAACGGGAACAGCTAACAAGATTTTTATTGATGGACGGCACATGATGAACGTTCTTCAGACGCACGGTCTTCCCCGAAGTAAACTTCAGATCGACCGTACGAACACCTCGAACGATGGCATGTGACCCGTTCCCCATCAGCACGGGAGAAGTCCCTGTGGCCTGGTAAGAAGAAAACATGGAGGTGTCAGCACAAACATGTACATTGGCACCGGTGTCAATTAACCAATCAGGGGATTGAAATACTAAAAGGATGGTAGGAAAAATACCGTACCCTGATTCCTTCATATCAGTATCACCGATGACAACATTAGCGGACTTGCCACCCTTCTCATGTTCGCGCTCCTCAAAGCGGTTAGGACACTTCGGGGCCCAGTGATTAGGATCACCGCAAACATGGCAAAGTCCCTTCCCCTTGTTAAGAGAATTCTTCTTGAAGTTGGTAGAATGTGATGGCTTGTTCTTTGTATCAAACTTGCCTTTCCCCTGAGTTTTGTTCTTGTTGTTTTTGAACTTATTGGGCTGGAAGTTCTTCTTCTGTACCATGTGAGCACTAGAAGCTCCCTCGGCAACTCGAGCATGTCTGTCCTTTGCTCTCGTCTTCTCTTCAACATCAAGAGTACCAATGAGATCCGCAACGGAAAACTCCTGTCTCTTGTGTTTCAGGGAAGTAGCAAAATTGTTCCACGAAGGTGGAAGCTTGGCAATAATGCCTCCGGCAACAAATTTGTCTGGCAACACACACTTGAAGTGCTCAAGTTCTTCTGCGAGCGACTGTATCTCATGAGCCTGCTGTACAACAGAGCGCTCATCAGTCATCTTGTAGTCATAGAATTGCTCCATGACGTACAACTCGCTACCGGCGTCCGAGGCACCAAACTTGGCCTTGAGCGCTGCCCACATGTCCTTGCCGTTGTCAGACGACATATATGAATCCACAATGGAATCATCAAGAACACCCAGAAGAGCGCCTTTAAAGAGAGTATCGATCTTCTCAAAAGCTTCCAGCTGTGCTGGATTAAGATCGCCCTCAGGCTTGCCCTTAGTGGCGTCATAGCAGCCCATGGTCTGAAACCAGTAGACTGCTCTCGTGCACCACCTCTTATATTGCGCCCCCTTAAAGGCAGGCGGCTTCAGATGCGCCGCAAAACCACTCGGAGTAAATTGCCTATAATCAGGTTTTTGGGTTGTTGAAAATATGAGCAAATTACTACGAGATTTAATCCAAATTAACAAAAGATAAATCATGACTACAGTAGCAGAGATTGAACTAATCATGCGAACTAGCATAGTAGATGAACAGATCACATCTAGGGCACATACTAGAAACATGAATTCTACCACGATCTCGAACAGGAAAGATAGAATCACATACGGTGCAACGGGAGGAGCACCGCCAGCGTTGACGTTGTCGCCCATGTCGTCGAGGATGAGGTTGCCGAGGTCGGGGAAGAAGTCGTCGTTCGCGAAGTCGTCGCTGCCAGCAGTCGCGCGAGTGCGCTTCCCAAAAACCTGATTGCCCCTCTCCCGTACAGGATCACGAGAGGCGGGGTTCCGGAGGCCTGCTGTCCCTTCTCCCCGTGCACGCCGAAAGGAGGGATGGAGAAGACTTGATCGGCGGCGCAATGGACTGGAACGGTGGTGAGAAACCATACGAAGCGGCGGCGGCTAGGGTAGACGTCTGCCTGAGTATATATAGGTCGTGGGAGTAAAACCCACGTCCGAGTCGTCAAGATCCAAAAGAATCGGAAACGGTTCAGTAATTAACGCGTCCGTTAATTATTAATTAATGACTCATTAATTTTTCCCGAGCAGCAAAAATATAGACAACGTGCATAGGTCTGTCCTTGGCTCGGCTCAATCCCGCAACCCGCGGCGAGCGAGGAGGAGGAGGAGCGCGCGTGTAGGTCTCCTCTTCTCATGCTCATACAAGTGGTAGGAGATCTCACCTTATAAAGAGGTGCAACTCTCTCTCAACTTTTAAGGTGGGACTAAACTTTAGCCTCACTCACTCCACTCACATGTGTGCATGCATGGGCTAAGAGAATTTCAGAAATTTAGTTGGGCTTTGGGCCAAAAGCCCACTAGCAAATTCCAACAGTCAGCACGAATTATAGAAGGCGTGGTGTTGCCCTGCGATTCGGTGGCCTGGACAACGCCATGAGTTGTGTGTGTGGCCTCCTGCCTCTTCGTGCTCTCTGCTGACCACAGTGCTGCTCAACCTTGCTTGTCCACCTCGCGACGGCATCGTGGTGCTCTGACTTCGGTTGATTGCCATGATATCTAGGAATGAATTGCTTGTAATTGCGCGTGTGGATAGAGTACGATTTTTTCTTGATAGAAAATAGAAAACTGTTGGAAGATCCATGCGAATATGCAGGCAAAAGATAACAACATGAATGTGTTGCTCCTTTTTCCAATCACATACTTAGTTGCACTATGGTATTGACTGTGCGTATTGAGACAAAAAAAATCATTTTCATGTAGCTATTTTGGTATCTGATTGTCGTGCTGCTAAAATGTTCGTGAAGGTTCTTATAAGTCCAGTTTGACGGGAAGAAAATGACTGGACAAAAGCCATGTGTTGTAGATTCTTCATTGATAGTATTAAACTTCAGAGCTGAAGTTCTCTGTACAAAATTTCAGTCAAAGACTACCCCTGTCAATACCTAAGAAGCCCATCATCATCCACTTCACCGGGCTGAGTGAGAGGTGGCTTATGTTGGAAGGGAAAAATATTATGCTAATGCACCATGAGAAAGGTGGATAGCCGTTGTCCACATTTATGCTTGGAGGTTTCTTCTTCTATACCACAAGCCGTAAAATGGAGAGCAAAAGATTTTAGACAAAGGAAATATGCAAAATGAAATACGAGTTGGGGTGGCCCACACAACCTATTCCTTTCAACCTGGATTGTGTAACTCTTAGGAGTACCAAATTTTGATGGACTGGTTGTAGCCTTGTATAGGCCAATAATTCAAGTATTTGGACAGGATATTCTGATAGCTATAAAAGTCACAATGTTCTTGCAACACCATTGAAAGCGAAGAAACATGTTAGGCCTTATGGATGCGTACCATCTCTGAAATTTATTTTAGTTATTTGTTAACTATCGATGCAGGCAGACTTCATGCTGGTGAAGTTAAACATGGTATCCTGCGTCCAAGGTGATGTCACTAGTAGAAAACGGACCATTTATCCCGATTCCAGAGGCCCTTTACCCCCGGTTCTGGAACCGGGACTAAAGCCCAAACCCTTTAGTCCCGGTTCACTTATGAACCGGGACAGAAGGGGCTCCACGTGGCCGCCTCCACGCGTCAGCAGCTGGCAGGAGCTGAG
>NC_057801.1:826040369-826051093 GCF_018294505.1 Triticum aestivum | reverse complement strand
GGGGGGGTTAGGGGTTTTTTAAGGGTTAGTTTAGGGGTTTGATCATATTGTGTTAGCTAGCCAATATAACATGTCTTACAATCCCTAATATCTAAAATCGGTTCCAACTTCCACATGCTATTCTCCGGCTTTAGGTATGACGTGGTCAAGAAAGAATCCCGCCAATTCCGCTTGAATTGCTCGTATGCGATCATATGGTAGGAGTTCATCCCGCATCTGCCACAACTAATTTAAAGAAGGGGTCAATACATATATATGAATGAAACTCGACACAATTGATGTTAATAAAATAAAATTATGAATATTTTTGTTTACGTACTTCATATTGCTTTTCAAAGTAGCCCTGCTTAGAGGCCGTCGCATTGTAGATGAACTCGCAAACGTAGTATCCACAAAAATCATTCCCGACTTTCTGCCACAAGCACTTTACGAGAAGTAGAGTATAATCAAACTGATAATCAAGCATGCTAAATGGCATTTACGAAACTAGTTAGAATCAATGGGAGATGTGCGGAACTAGCTAGTAGTACTTACTTTCGGGTGTGTAAATCACAACTCCGTCGGCTGTCCCGGAACAATTGCGGTGAACTCTTTCCAAACCCTGCCAGTCGAAGACAATAATTACTTGATATTAGGAAATGAACAAAGTTGCCGATATGGTGCGATAATGATCAATTGAACTTACTTTTGGAGCATTTCAGTCATGTTCGCATACTCCCGAGGATCTTTTCGTATTGAGTCTAAGACAGTTACTACTCCCCGATCAAGCTTAATCTCTAGCAGAATAAAGTGAGATCTGCGCACGCATGCATAACTCATCAATTACATTACTACTAGTAGACTGCCCGTGCGTTGCCACGGGCCAACGAATAAATTTGTAAACAATGCTCAAGTTACCCTCCCCAAACGAAGATATTGCACGCAATGTTCATTCAAAACACAAATGCAAGTATCTTCTCTCTATTCCAACAAACGCCATGCACCCCATCTAGCCTCTCTTTTCCGTTGAACTTCTCCCTACTCTTTGTCCATACATCAACCATCCTCTCAATCTACTGCCCCTTGATTCTTTATGTGGCTTCTATGCCATTGTTTTGTTGTCTCGCTCTACTACCTATGTTAAAAATATGGCATATACAAGGCACCTCACCTTAGTAGAAATAGTAAGAAAATGTGGCATATGAACATGAAAACATTCTTTCCACCACAAGTTCATTCACAAACTGATAATGCTTTGTTTATCTCTAGGCTCTGCTTCCATCTCCACCTAAGATGCATATCTCCGTCACTATATCTCACTAATACATTTTTTCCTACGGACCTCAAATATACATACAAGAATCACGCTACAAGGTTGCGTCATTGTCATTCCATCTCTTCTTTCACTTCGGCGCTTTTGGTCATTGCAACACCAGCATGCGCCGTCTTCACACTGCTCCAAATCTGCCCATGTTTCCATCCGGCTCCAAATACGCCCATTTTTTTCTCTAAGTCAGCCATGTCGTATGAAATTTGTACTTTCAGCCTCATAATTTCATTGTTTGGAATGAGGAGGGATTTCATAGTTCACTTCTCTGAAAGAGAACATAACACATATTGATTCAGGTTAGTGATGAACAAAAAATTGCTTCCATAGATGTAAATTACTTCTGTACGAAAATATATTTTGTTTCAAATGTTGATACTCCTTGCTTTTGGAAGGTTTTTTCACTTCCTTTTTTTGGATGGTAAGAAAACTGTTTCGGGTCAAATTACATCTATGGCAACTAAATATTGTTTCCATATGGTTAATTTTTTTTTGTTTGGACTGACCATAGAAAATGCTTCCTTCAATTGGCAATCGCTTCAATGTAGTATATGTTTTCTTTTCTCATAGGAAAGGATAATATTTTAATTTGTTACAGAACAAAATTGAGATTGCTTTATTCTTTAGTTAAAATTGGTGTCACGAACATGTTTCATGGAATCTGAGAATTATTCCAAACGTATCGATAAAGTGCTTCCAATGAAGTAAAAATTGGCAATCTAAGGATTCTGCATTGAACCTCTTCTAAAATGGTGATAAAAGAGCACACATGTTGAAGATAAGTTTAGACTTAATCTAATCGAGAAACAACTGTTTTTCATACCAGTCTAGCAACTACTCTCTGACTCAATGTGCCACACCATTCACTCACCGGTGTAATCCATACACATGTTCAGTACCTTTTGAATTTTATGCTCCCACTTCTCCATGTGTCGACCCCTTTGTTCCTTGTTGACCCATTTGGGCAGGAGGAAGTATATAGGTTATGAATGTCAGGCAAAGTGTTTTAAGTTTATATGATTTGCTCAAATATAAGTTGCAGTATATTTAACCATCGCATTCGCGTAGATGCAAGAAGCTACTGTTGTCACAGCTGGATACTGAACAGAAAATTATTATGAACTAAGAATTCCAAGATACTCATTCAGCTGACAGAGATATGCATTGACATATTTGAGCGCTACAACCGAAAAGAGCTACTTTCTCAAGCAGTGATGGAAAAACGTTAGAGATGACCAAATTGCTTTCAAACAAATTTATAATGGAAGTATAATGATTATATATATGAATGAGATTGGGCCCACAAACAATGTATATGATTTGCTTGCTCTGTAAGTTACAGTTCATTTAAGGGTGCCTAGATGCAGATCCTACTATTGTAACATTCATCGCCAAATAGGAAATGCTTATTGGCCAGGCCTTGCAGTGTATTATCTACCTACAAGGTATACAACTCCAGCATAATTGGCACCTGATGATCTCATGAGAGGAGAAAAGGACACATATCAGCAAGGCCAGATGAGACACCCAGCCCAGACAATCTTGTGCTTGAGCGTGAGCTCGTATGAGATGCTAGCCTCGTCGTTCAGCCCCAGTTCCTAGGAGATGCTTGCATGCGCACCTGGTCGCCATCGTCCTGTGCTTGCTGCTGCTGTGTTTGAGTGCGTGCACGTGGTCGTCACCGTCCTGCTGGTTGCCTCTCTCATAACGCCTTCTGCAAGCACGTCACTGGCCATAAGCATGCTGTCGTCCATGATGATGCTGCCGCCATCGCCGGGGAGTACCTGGTGGCCGTCATCGTTCGCCACGTTATCTGTCATCGTTCGGGCGGACGCCATACTCCGCCAGCACACCGTCGTCCAGGTGGATGCGGCCCTTTGCGTGGTCAACAGCACACCGTCGTCCGGGTGGACAACGCCCTCAGCAAGCAAGCCGTCCTCCGTGTGGATACTCGCGTCTTGTTGAAGCCGATGTGGATGACCTTGTGTGCGCCGCCACCCGGAAGAAAGTCGTGGATCGGTAGGAGGCCGCCCTGCGTGAGCACGTATGTCTTCCTCGGTGAGGCCACTGCCTTCCTGGTAGTTGTCGCTATGGTCGAGCACGTGACTATGCCGTCAGGAGAAAGCTGATGTCAACACAGATAGAAATCGACCATGGCAGCAAGCACATCGAACAAAAACACATCAACAAGCAAGCACACATACCTCCATCTTGGGATCCGGCCACCTAACGTTGACTTGCCCGCCCGGACAATATGGCCACGTTGATAAGGGGTCGGCGTCATCGGGCCGTTGACGTTGAGATGGCATGGCGGGGGTGCCGATGGGGAAGGTCAAAGGTTAGTTAAAAATATGACATGTAGTCATCAAAAATATGGCATGGCGAGGGTGCCGATGGCATTAAAAATATCCTAGTAGAGCGCGTGTGCGTTGCTACGGGCTACAATGCATATAAATGAATCAAATAAATAATTAAGGTCATCTCCAAGGTCAACGTGTTTTTTAGCATGTTAGATGCCCATGCATTACCACATGCCTTTTAGTGTATTGTTGTATTCAAGAAATTATTAACAATAAATTTCAAAAGAATTGTATATATATGCAGACAAATAGTTAAGGAAGCACAAGATAAACTATTTAAAAATTGTGAAGGATTAAATAGAATTCACAAACAACAGTAACCAGCAGTTGTTTCTAAAATTTAATTTCTTCGCACTATATTTCTTTAAGGGAAAGACATTTAATAAAATGTAGATCAAATGTCGTATAAGACTATACCAGCACCTCGCAAGCTATATGGATTGAATCAGCGAGCTATAAACTCATCAAGAAGCGAATCAGTTACATGCCTACGGAAGTGAAGATTCAAGTTGAACCTGCAATAGTAGAAGCATTTACAGTGGCCTCAATATGTGAATGTATTGAAACTGGACGTACCTAAGACCATTTTCAGTGCATAGCCATATAAGGTTACTACTTAAGTTTGCTCACATAATATTTTCATAGCATATAGTACAAAGTAATGATTGACTGGTTACGTGTAGATTTAAGACAATTGTGCATGCATATTACTCTAAATATTCGAATGCCCACAACGGAAAAAATCTGTTAATTCAATGGAATTAGATTTATCCAACAATATTTTTACCATTATCAATCTGCACAGTAACTTGCAACTGATAACAAAGACATATCCCTGAGATTACTCCAAATAAGTCGCTTGCTTACCTTAAAAAATAAATCAATACCATCTCCGACATATCGTCTCAGAGGCATTACGAAGCTAGCGCTCTTTGTTCATCCATTCGAGACCACAAGAAATTCCTACAATGTTGAAGCAGTGGCTGAACCTTGCAACACGAGCATCCAAACATATAAATGACAAATAAAAATGCAGAGGAAATATTTCACGGAAAAGAGGAGTATCAAATTTGAATCTAGTTCACCATCTTGCTGGTACATATGCTACAAACGAAAATATTTCAGAACTGTAACCTGGCAAGTTGTCATTTTCTTAACATCATATGCTTGATGAACTACAAAAGGTGGAACAAATGGCTGTCCTTATTTTCTGAACCCTACACTTGATAACGTATTGGGAATATCCAGATAATCATACATTTAACAAAAGTTCAGGGATGCATAAGCAGCAGCAAGAATCAAGTGTGTCAACCTCAGGATCCCCATGTCTCTAAAGTAATACTCCCTCCGTCCCAAAATAAGTGTCTTGAGTTTAGTACAAATTTGTACTAGAGCTAGTACAAAATTGAGACACTTATTTTGGGACGGAGGGAGTAAATTTTAAGCAAGCGCCTGAATTGTTTGTACGGCGCTTCTGAGAGAGGGTTGGTCACCATCGAATAGGTAACTATGCTTAAAGCAAAGTGCGTGCCTAACCTATAAATCAGATTACCTAAATTAGTAGATGGAAGAACTCTGCCCTGTACTATAATACAGCCTAAGCACCAGATTGACACCTAAGAAATGGATATCCAATGTCCATGTTTCCCTATCTGCAGTAGAAGATAAAACTGAATCAAATTGAAGGTCCCCGTGCATTGATTTGGAAAATGCCAATCAGACTCTGAGCATAATAGAGATTGCATTACACAAATAAACAATCGATTTGGGTGGAACTGGTTCTACTTCTTCAATAGTAGCAAAACCAATCCAGAAAACCGGCAACCACCTGGGCAGGAAAGTTTTTGTGCAACAGAGAAGCACGTGGGAAGCTGGAGGGTGAAGGAGCCATGAGGAGGCCAACAGAGGTCACAGAAGCTGCAGGGTAGTGGCGCTAGACAGTGGTTAAGGACGAAGACCGCATAGACATCTGCGGTGCCGTCGGGGCCGCATGCCATAGAAGAAGGTGCATTCTAACATTTCTCTTTACCTTTTAGAATCATCAACAATGACAATAATGTTGAAAGAATTAGCATAGATAAATTAGTGATACTAAAAACATGATGGCATGATTAGTTAAACCATTACCGCTCATTCTCACCTTACTGACTCATAACAATCAAGCCTAAAAACCATGATCTGACCATGGACAAAGACAAAGACAAAATGGGCAAAAAATCTATAAATAGAATTGTAGCAATATTATTGCGTACCAACAAAAACTAAATGGCAGTGTGATGGTAATGTGCATTCAACCCTGGTTTTTTTATAGTCCACATGAAATTGGATAAGGATTCAGATTAGCACCTGATCGGCACCAATGCAACCGATGCGGGGACGAGCTTGGACTCTTCGACGACGACGACAAAATGGCCGATGGCGCCCTTGGTCATCTTCTCGTGGAAAAGAAAGTCGCCGCTGCTCGCGGCCCTTTGCAAGGTTGAGCTCCGAGTCATCCACGTCGGCGCCGTCGTTCTGCTCTCGTAGTTAAAAAAAACCCAGAGGTAATGTACCACACCATCAGGCAAGTAGTCTGAATCAACTTTGAGATTTCATATGGTTAGATATAGTAGACTAAATTAATTAGGCAGGGTTTGTGTACACATCAGTAACAAAATGAATAATCAATAAGTCAAAGTTAGGCAAATCCACGTACTGAGAAAACATTGTTAATGCAGTGTGAAATAAGAGAGGGATGAAACATAGAATACCTGTTCGTCATAGGGTAAGAGAAGATGTGCAGCAAAACAAGTTGTGCCGTTTGAAGATGAGTGTAACCATGGACAATTAGGTCAACATGATCTGATGCTAGCAAAACCAGGGACACTTGAATTAATACTAAAATTATATTAATGTCAAATTCTTCAGTTTTGTTCCTATAAAAAACGCCCACTGTAACTATGTTTTAGTTCTTCATCACTCCTTCCACTTTCCTGAAAAAAGGAAAAGGAATAGGGCAGTACTAACAAAGGGGGATATCTTAATGGAGAAATAACAATGAATATCTTATACTTTTCAAATAATTTCAAAAATGTTTTAGTGGTATACCAGGCCAAAATAATTTGTATTGTGCTTATTTAGACAGCATTTTCGACGTGAAGGTCGTCTACATTATTAGTTCTCGACTTGAACATGAATTGACTGGTGTTTTGAAATTTTAATGATTTACCGTGAAGTTGTGATGCTGCGACTGTCACGCGTGATGGCATGGGGTGTTTGTGGCGGTGGTGGGCTCTGAGTGACTTGGTGATGGTGTCGCGGCAAGAGGACTGAGCAAGCAGAGACCTGCACGCGCAGCGGCGTGGGAACTGAAGCCATAAAAGAATTTGTAAACTGCAGTAAGTAGAGTAGTAAACAAATTACCATCGGTCTTGTTATGCAAGCATGAGATGATGGATTTTGCATAGATCGTACGTTGTCTGAAGCTAACTCTTCCAATAGAAACTATATACTTGCACATCAACCTGCTTGTTCTGGTCCTCGGGTTAATAGAAATCTGAGAAGTGGTCAGCGGCAAACGACAATTCTGAGCCAATAACCATTAGGGCATCTCCAGCCGTTGGCCCCCCAGGGGGCGTCTAAAAGCGCCGCCTGGGGGTGAGCCGGCGCAAAAAAGGCCCTGGGGACGAGTCGGTCCCCAGCCGTCGGCCCCCAAGGCCGCCCCAGGCGCGTATTAAAAAAAAGAAAGGGCCGTTCGGCGAAGTTATGATAAAAAGTAGTTAAATTTCGGCTAAGCATGGCAAATTTCGGCGAAATTCATGCATTTTCATTACGATAACCTAATCTAAAAAAGAAAGGGGCTGAAGTCGTCGCCGCCGTCGCCGCCATCATCGTCGTCGGCCTTCTCCTCCTTGACGCGGTCGCCCCTGGTGGACCCGGCGTCGCCATGGCGGACTGGCGGCGGCGCGTCGTCGTCGTCGTCGCTGTCGCATAGGACGACGACCCCGTCTTCATCGCGGCCGCGTCGGCGCTCCTCGAAGCGGCGCAGGGCGGCGCGCTGGCGCTCCTTCACCTTCTCCCGGCGCGCCTTCTCCATCGCAATGGAGTCCTGGCGCGCCCATTCTAGGGCCGCATCGTCGTCGTCGAACTCCGCCTTCACCAGCGCCAGCCCCGGCTCCGTCTTCACCGGCGCCAGCCCCGGCTCCGTTTTTGGCTTGACGAAGCGCGGAGGAGCCGACGAGGAGGAGGCGCGCCGGCCGCCCTCATTGATGACGATGCCGGTGTTGCGAGTGCGCCGGCCGAGCGGCGACTCCGCCGCGGGCTCAGCCTTGACGCCGAGCAGGCCCGGAGTGCCGGAGGAGTGCGATGAGGATCAGGAGGAGGAAGAGGAGGAGGAGGACCCGAACCTCCTTGGCGCCCATGGCCCGACGCGTCGGTGCTGCGCCGGGGGGTACGCCAACGGAGGGTTGTTGCCGCCCACGAGGTACGTGAGCACGCCCTCGAGTGTGCGACCGGAGACGCCCCACCAGAGGTGGCGCCCCTCGCTGTTCTGCCGGCCGCCGACCACCGGTGCGCCATTGGTGGACGCCAATCGCTGCTGCTGGCGGCGCTCGAAATACGCCGCCCAAGCCGCGTGGTTGTCGGCGGCGTACTGGGGGAGGGAGAGTTGGGCGTCGGCGAGGGACGCGCGCACGATCTCGACCTCCTCGGCGAAGTACTTCGGCTTCGCCACGGCGTCGGGCAACGGGGGAATGGGCACTCCCCCGGTGCTGAGTCTCCACCCCGTTGGCCCGACGCGCATGTCCAGTGGCGCC
Organism: Triticum aestivum; assembly: GCF_018294505.1. NCBI lineage: Eukaryota > Viridiplantae > Streptophyta > Magnoliopsida > Poales > Poaceae > Triticum > Triticum aestivum. The sequence continues at coordinate 826,042,634 of NC_057801.1, read as the reverse complement.
GGGATGTTCGCCTGGAACAGGAGCCAGGACTCCTGTTCGGGGAGCGAACGGCGGCCGAAGCCGTTGGCCGCCGCCTCGTCTCCGGGGAAGCGTTCTTCCATGGCGACGGCGGGGCTGGGCGGGCTCGGGAGAGGTAGAGGGAGGGGCTGGGCGGCGGGGCTTGGGAGAGGCAGGGAGAGGAAGGGGCTGGACGGCGGCGAGGGGTGGGGCTGGTGTGGGCACAGGCGAGTGGAGGCCGCCGGCTTTTATAACCGGGCCGCGCCCGTGTGTACGCGTGCGAGGGAGGGGAGGCGTCGGCGCGCCGTCCCGTGAAGCACCACCCGTGAGGAATCAATGGCAGGGCTAACCGGCGGCAGCCTTGCCATTGATTCCCCGCGGGAACCGAGGCCGTTGGGGGAAGACGAGGCGCCGAGTCGCTGACGCGGCTGGCCCGCGCCTTTTTCGCACCAAAACAGCTCGCCCCGGCGCCCCCGTGCGCCCCCCGCGCGCCGGGTTCGGGCTTGGTTCGCCGGTGCTGTTTTCGGCCCAAGCCGGCGAAAATCGGGCTACTGGGGGCGCGACTGGGCCGTTTTTTCGGCGCCGGTGCGAAAAATCGCCTGGGGAGGCCTTCCTAGGGGCGCGGCTGGAGATGCCCTTATTGGCTGCACAAGCACCTGCTCATACCAATTGAAATTTAGAAGCTTGCATTCATAGGCATCTATTTACTGGGCTACTGTATGACTGCTACATACAGTTACTTTTAGGTGGACATCAGAATTTTAATATTGATGATTTGGTCCATGCGAGTAAAAATAGGTGGTAGTGTATCACGTTCATACCTTGATGCTCTCGTAACTACGATACATAGATAGGTAAGTGTGTATGGCGTAACTCAAGCCTGTATCACGTTCGGACCTCCATGGACGACCTCGAGGGACGGCGGGCCGCCGGTGCGGCTGCGGATCTGGGCGCTGCCTCCCCTTGCCGCCGGATCCCTCCATTCCCTTCCCTCCCGTGGGAGATGGAGAGAAGGTGAGGGGGAGGAGGAGGCCGCCGGCGGTGTCGCCATGGCCGGGCAGGGCTCCTCCCGCCTGCCTGCTAGGTCACCGTGGCATCGGGTGGGCTAGGGTTTTGCCCGAGCTACTGGAGAGACGGGTTGATGGAGAGGGCGCGGTAGAGGGAGGTCGCCGGCATGGATGGGGGAGAGGAGGTCACCGGCGAGGCATTTCACCGGGGAAGATGGGATCGGCGGCGGCGACGGCGTTCAGTCCCTAGGAAACAGATCGAGAGAGGAGTCGAGGGGGCCTCGTTCCTTTGATTTCGCTCGAGGGCAGTCTGCTCATGCGTGCGAGTCCTGGTTTTTTTTCGTAGGTTTTTCCAGGACAAAAAAAATCGTCTCTGGTGGGACGAAAATTGACCGGCGGAGACTACCAACTGCTCCATTAGGAGTAGAGATAACCTTGAGTAAGGGAAACCGAATATGCACAAGACAGTAACACTCACTTGCAGTTTCCCTAAAAAAACACTCACTTGCAGTTATAAGGAAAGAGTATTTTCTCTTTGTTTTGATTTACAAGCAATGATTGTAGCAAGTTGTCCTCGGTATCTGTGACTCTGTTTTTAACCGTCCATTCATGTATGATATTTGGGTTAATGAACCCAATGTAAGGAATGACAGTGGGCACAGGGAGAGCTCGGGGTCGCCGGAATCGGTGGCGGCAGTGACGAACGGCGTCGGGGAAGAAGGGGTCGCGCGCGCCGGCGTGGTGCTTCCCCGAGCAAACGAACGGGCAGAGATGAGGGCGTCGACGGCGACAGGGACGAGGAGGCAGGGCGCGGTGATGGGAGAAACCGGGGAAAAATCGCAAGTGTTGGCTTATATAACCACATCTTTAGTCCCGGTTTGTGACACAAACCAGGACCAAAAGGGGGCATTGGTCCCGGCTCACTAGTGCAGAACTGGGCTATAGCCCCGGTTCGTAAGGGGCTTTAGTGTTGGTTCTGTAACCGGCACTAAAGGGTGGGGACTAAAGGTCCCCCCCTTTGGTACCGGTTCTGCTCGAGCCGCAGCTAAAGGGCCACCACGTGGCACGAGCTAGGGCCGGGTGTGGGGAGAGCTTTAGTACCGGTTGGTGTTACCAACCGGTACCAAAAAGTTTGGGGGGTTTTGGTTTTATTATTTATTTTTCTTTTAATATTGTGTTTTCCATTTAATTCTTTTTCGTTTGCTGGTATTTTAGATACTACATACTGTACACGTTATGCATATATATATAAATAGAATTT
>NC_057801.1:825927910-826040026 GCF_018294505.1 Triticum aestivum | reverse complement strand
TATCTTTATCTTTACCTACTAATAAAGCGGCTATCGCTTCTGGTCGTCCATCATTAAAATTACCCTTCAAGTTGATAAAAATTACCCACCAATGCCACCTGTAAGTGGAAAACATTTCGTTTTTTTTCTTAAGTCACCGCCGAGAGCGTCTGGTTCATATAAGGAAATGCGCTGGCAAACACAAGCAAACCAACCACCCTACTGGCCTGGGCGTTGATCTACCACCCAGCAGATCTGGGTTCGGACCCGAATCCTCCCCATCTTTCAAGCCTTTATCACATAGAGCTACATCGCTAAGTGTCGCTTCAGAGATGATCTATACAGTATTACGGTCAAAAAATTCTTTTTTAACTATTTTGTTTGGTAAATTCAAGTATTTTTTAGAATCTTCATATCGTTCAACCCCCAACACCAAATTTAGCATGTCATAATTGTCCAAAAATAAATTGCAGATTCAAAATATAATGTTATCTTGCATGTTAATTATTTTTAAAATTATTTTATGTTGCACCCTTAATTAGTATTTTTCTTTTCTATTAAAGGCAGGGACGTTTCTTACTCCCTTTTTTTGTACGTCGCTTATTACCAGATTTTCATATGTCGTTTGGTTCGTCCATTTGCACATAAAATAAAATAGAAAACAAAAAATACTTGCAAATAGTATAAATTTTTCATGAATTTAAAATATATTCTTGATTTTAGAAATTTTTCAGAAAATTGTAAAAGCGTTCACAAATTTAAAAAATGTTCATGATTTCAAATATATGCACGAGTTTTAAAAAATGTTCATGATTTTAAAAATTATTCATGATTTCACGAGATTGGGAGTGATAATGTATCTCGATGGTGCAACAAATTGTGGTCATGACCATTAACGATTATGAAAAAAATCTCCCGTTGCAACGCACGGGCCCATTTGCTAGTATATATATATATATATATGTGTGTGTGTGTGTGTGTGTCTATATATATATATCATCGAATGTCTCACAACCGCACCATTAATTCACACATACACATGCATATATGTATATACAGTTTTTCCTACATGTAGCCTTTCAGAGCCAGTGGCATTTGCCTTGGTGCCTGTGGAGCACGATGACAATTGGGAGTAGTTTATTGGGGCGGTAGCGGGTAGTAGAATTCCCCTTTGGGATCTATGACCTCGTCGAGCAAAAATCCCGCTATTTTCTCTTGAAGTGCTCGTATGCCCTCCGCTGGTAGGAGCGTCTCCCGCATCAATTCGAACTGTTAAGAAAGAGATCAATATGCATGTGTGTTAGTTATGTGACTAGATATCGATAATGATGTAAAAAATGTCAATAGTGTTCTGTCAAACACGCGTACCCATAGTTGTCTCTCAGTTTTGGTCCTTTCAGACATCATCATGCGAATGTTCTCGAAAATGCAGTATGTACAATGATCTCTCCCCTGCGCCTGCTTTAGGGCCTTTACGAGAATAGAATTTAGTATGATAATAATTAATCAAGCATGATAATTAATGGTATTGAAACTAGAATTAAAGAGATGCATGGTAAAATAGTAGTACTTAATTAATTATACCTTGGGTCGAAACCAATGCAGCCTTTCTCTCCATTCGCCTGGAACCTGTTTCGAATTCCCGAACTTTGCCCAAGCCCCGCCCGCCGCAAAGAAAATGAATAAACGAGTTATTAAATAGTTGATATCAGGAAATGACGAACTAAAGAGGCTGACATATAGTTAATAATGATTGAAATTACCTGTCGACTATCCCCTTCACGGTTGTGTACTCTCTATTCTCTTTAAGTAGTGAGTCCAGTACTTCAACTGTTCCTTCGTCAAATTTAATGATTAACAAGATCCAATGGTAACTCCATGCACACACGTTTGCATGTCTTAATTAAGAGGGCATGTGCATAACACTCATCAACTACCCTAAACCCTATATACTTAATTATTAATATCTAGCTAGCTAGTAAGTAAAAACAGAATTTGAAGTACAAGACAGTGTGACTCACGTGTAGTTGTAAGGAAGTAGTATATGTTCATTGGTATTGAGGCGCTTCAAGAACTCTAGCATGTGTTTCTCTACCTCTGTTTGATACCATGCATATCCCCATGTTTCTTCATTAATGGTATTTGGGTCAATGAACCCAATGCCACAGAGTCCAGCTTTTTTCATTTCATACATCTTCATCCTGCATAATATATCATAGAAAAGAATATAGTGAGGATAATTACAGGTAATGATCGATCAATGAGCAGTACAACTAGCTTGAGACTTGAATTACAGAAAGAAATCACTTACAGACAATACAAACTGACGATGGATTTGTCGAGTGCGTTCTGAATACTCAATGGACAGAGCTAGCTTATGGAAGTAATACTCTTCCTTGACTTTCACCATGAGGCCCTCTCGATTGCTACTCTTGGTAATTTTCATGTACCAATCATGCAATCGATACATTCTCATTGGAAGGTTCTTGACCTCCTCAGGCCTTACCAAAGGTTGGCCGCAGGCATATTTTCATTTTATCTCCTCCTCTTTAAGCTCAGGCATGGGCTCAATCTCGAGGAGTTGTCCAACAGTGATGCCGAGCATTTCAGCGTTCCATCTATGCTCCTCGGTTATTACCAGCTGACCGGTGATACGTCTCGAAAGTATCTACTTTTCCAAACACTTTTTCCCTTGTTTTGGACTCTAGCTTGCATGATTTGAATGAAACTAACCCGGACTGACGCTGTTTTCAGCAGAACTGCCATGATGTTGTTTTATGTGTAGAAAATAAAAGTTCTCGGAATGTCCTGAAAATCCACGGAGGCACTTTTTAGAATTAATAAGAATTTCTGAGCGAAAGAAATACACCAGGGGGCCCACAGGCTGTCCACGAGACAAGGGGGCGCGCCCTCCTATCTCGTGGGCCCCCTGGACCTCCACCGACCTCAACTCCAACTCCATATATTCACGTTCGGGGAGAAAGTTTCATCGCGTTTTACGACACGGAGCCGCCGCCAAGCCCTAATCTCTCATGGGAGGGCTGATCTGGAGTCCGTTCGGGGCTCCGGAGAGGGGGATTCATCGCTGTCGTCATCATCAACCATCCTCCATCACCACATTCATGGTGCTCACCATCATGCGTGAGTAATTCCATTGTAGGCTTGCTGGACGGTGATGGGTTGGATGAGATTTACCATGTAATCAAGTTAGTTTTGTTAGGGTTTGATCCCTAGTATCCACTATGTTCTGAGATTGATGTTGCTATGACTTTGTTATGCTTAATGCTTGTCACTAGGGCCTGAGTCCCATGATTTCAGATCTGAACCTATTATGTTTTCATGAATATATGTGTGTTCTTGATCCTATCTTGCAAGTCTATAGTCACCTATTATGTGTTATGATCCGACAACCCCGAAGTGACAATAATCGGGATACTTCTTGAAGATGACCGTAGTTTGAGGAGTTCATGTATTCATTATGTGCTAATGCTTTGTTCCGGTTCTCTATTAAAAGGAGGCCTTAATATCCCTTAGTTTCCATTAGGACCCCGCTGCCAGGGAGGGTAGGAAAAAAGATGTCATGCAAGTTCTTTTCCATAAGCACGTATGACTATTTACGGAATACATGCCTACATTACATTGATGAACTGGAGCTAGTTCTGTGTCACCCTATGTTATAGATATTACATGAGGAATCGCATCCGGCATAATTATCCATCACTGATCCATTGCCTACGAGCTTTTCACATATTGTTCTTCGCTTATTTACTTTTCCGTTGCTACTGTTACAACTACTATAAAAACCCCAAAACAATTATCTTTACTTTTGCTACCATTACCTTTATTATCATACTACTTTGCTACTAAATACTTTCCTGCAGATACTAAGTTATCCAGGTGTGGTTGAATTGACAACTCAACTGCTAATACTCCAGAATATTCTTTGGCTCCCCTTGTGTCGAATCAATAAATTTGGGTTGAATACTTTACCCACGAAAGTTGTTGCGATCCCCTACACTTGTGGGTTATCAAGACTAATTTCTGGCGCCGTTACCGGGGAGCATAGCTCTATTCTCTGAGTCACTTGGGATTTATATCTGTTGATCACTATGAAGAACTTGAAAGACGACCAAACTACTATTTTGCCCTTAACTACGAGGGGAGGTAAGGAACTGCCATCTAGCTCTGCACTAGATTCTCCTTCCGTTATTAGTAGACTCGTGACACCTAAACCTGCTACTGCTATGAATTCTGATATGTAGCATGTTATTGATGATGCCACTTCTACTATGCATGATGAAACTACTTCTGTGCTTGTTACTACTTTGCCATTAGGTGAATTTCTTGATGAACAACTTGCTAGAGTTAGGGGGAATGAAATTACTGAGGAACCTATTATTAATGATAGTGAGGATGAAGGTTCTCCCAGTGATTATGTATTACCTGTTGTTCCTAGGGGTTATGTTATGAATGAAGAAGCTGCTAGGGAAATCTTTGCTTGCAATGATAGATATGATCTTAAGAAATTATTAGCTAAATGGAAGCAGCAGTTTCTTAATGCTAGAATGAAACCCGATCCTGCTTTTGCTACTTCACATATCTGTGTTACTGATAAGGATTATGAATTCTCTGCTGATCCTAAAATTATTACTTTAGTTGAATTTGATCCTTTTTATGGCCTTGAATCTGAAACTGTTGTGGCACATCTTACCAAGTTGAATGATATAGCTACCCTGTTTACTCATGATGAGAAGTCTCGCTATTTTTATATCCTTAAGATATTCCCGTTCTCATTAAAGGGTGATGCTAATACTTGGTATAATTCTCTTGCTCCTGGTTGTGTGCGTAGTCCCCAGGATATGATTTATTACTTCTCTACTAAATATTTCCCTGCTCATAAGAAACAAGCTGCCTTGCGGGAAATATATAATGTTGTGCAAATCAAAGAAGAGAGTCTCCCACAAGCTTGGGGGAGGCTTCTCCGGTTACTTAATGCTTTGCCTGATCATCCTCTCAAGAAAAATGAAATACTTGATCTTTTATAATGGACTAACCGATGCTTCCAAGGACTACTTGGATATTTGTGCTGGTTGTGTTTTCAGGGAAAGAACAGTCGACGAAGCTGAATTACTATTGAATAATATGTTAACTAATGAAAATAATTGGACTCTTCCTGAGCCGATTCCTGAAGCAATTCCTGAACCAATTGAGCCAAATCCTGAGCCTATTCCTAAACCCACTCCGAAGAAGAGAGGTGTTTTATTTCTCAGTCCTGAGGATATGCAAGAGGCAAAGAAATGAATGAAAGAAAAAGGTATTAAAGCTGAAGATGTTAAGAATTTACCTCCTATTGAAGAAATACATGGTCTTAATATACCGCCTGTTGAAGAACCACATTGTCTTGATAACCCGACACAGGTAGTAAAGGTAAATTCTCTCTATAGATATGATAAAGTTGAAATCCCCTCTACTAAATTTCATAGCCCATGCTTAGATGAATTTGATGACTTTATGGCTAGACAAGAAAGTTTTAATGCTTATGTTGGTAGAGAGTTAAAGAATAATGCTTTTGAGATAGGACGTGTAATGATAATATGGCTAGAGTTAAAGATGAACTTCACCTTGTTAGCAAATATGCTTCTATGGTTGCTACTCAAGCTGAGCAAGTACTTAAAGCTCAAAATGATTTGCTTGATGAATTGAATAATAAAAATGACTTTGCTGTTAGAGTGGCTACTAGAACTGGTAGAATGACTCAGGAACCTTTGTATCCTGAAGGCCACCCTAAGAGAATCGAGCAAGATTCTCAGAGAAATAATTTAGAGGCACCCAGTTCTTCTAAAAAGAAGAAAACAAAGAACGATAGGACTTTGCATGCTTCTAGTGAACCTACTGTAGACACACCTGAGAATCCTAATGATATTTCTGTTTCTGATGCTGAAACTCAATCAGGTAATGAACATGAACCTAGTGATAATGTTAACGATAATGTTCATGTTGATGCTCAACCTAGCAAAAACAATGATGTAGAGATTGAACCTGCTGTTGATCTTGATAACCCACAATCAAAGAATCAACATTATGATAAGAGAGATTTTGTTGCTAGGAAGCACGGTAGAGAAAGAGAACCATGGGTTCAGAAACCCATGCCCTTTCCTCCTAAACCATCCAAGTCAAAGGATGATGAGGATTTTGAGCGCTTTGCTGAAATGATTAGACCTATTTTCTTACGTATGCACTTAACTGATATGCTGAAAGTGAATCCTTATGCTAAGTATGTGAAGGATATTATTACAAATAAAAGAAAGATACCGAAAGCTGAAATTTCCACCATGCTTGCTAATTACACTTTTAAGGGTGGAATACCAAAAAACTTGGAGATCCCGGTGTGCCAACTATACCTTGTTCCATTAAAAGAAATTATGTTAGAACTGCTTTATGTGATCTTGGAGCCGGTGTTAGTGCTATGCCTCTCTCTTTATATCGTAGACTTGAATTGAATAAGTTGACACATACTGAAATATCTTTGCAAATGGCTGATAAATCAACTGCTATACCTGTCGGTATTTGTGAGGATGTGCCTGTTGTGGTTGCAAATGTCACTATCTTAACGGACTTTGTTATTCTTGATATTCCCAAGGACGATAGTATGTCTATTATCCTTGGTAGACCTTTTCTTAATACTGCAGGGGCTGTTACTGATTGCAATAAAGGCAATGTCACCTTTCATGTTAATGGTAATGAGTATACGACACACTTTCCGAGGAAACAATCTCAAGTTCATAACATTAATTCTATTGAAAAAGTTCCAACTATCATTTTTGGAGGTTTTGAATTTCCTCTCCCTACTGTCAAGAAAAAGTATGATATTCTTATTGTTGGGGATGTTCATATCCCCGTTGAGGTAACTTAGTGTTGTTCGAAATTTCTCCGGTTCCGTGTTATTCAGAATGAGTTTGTTAACAAGACTTGATCAACCTTGTTACTGGATTCATTTTGATGATCATGAGATGTATGAAACTAGAAGGCACAACCTTCTGTACCCTCTTTTTACTTTCTGTTATTTAGAATAAATAAAGCAAAAATAGTATTATCCGTCTGTTTTCTGAATTATCCGTGCATTAAAAAATAGTCCGAAAATAGAAGTTCTCCAAATGCCCTGCAAATTTAGTATGATTTTTTCTGGATTATATGAGGATTTTAGGCACTGAAATCACTGCAGGAGGGGCAAGCACCAGGCCACGAGAGTGGAGGGCGCCCCCCCCCCTATAGGGCGCGCCCCCTGTCTCGTGGGCCCCTGGTGGCACCCCTGCACTTATGCCAGCACCCACACACTTCATCTTCTACCCAAAAAATCCCCATCCAGCTCAAGCACGAGTTCTAGCTCGTTTTGCTGCGATTTTCGATCTCTTAGCTCAAAGCTCCATTTACAAAACTGCTTTGGGAGATTGTTACTTGGTATGTGACTCCTCCATTGGTCCAATTAGTTTTTGTTCTAGTGCTTCATTCATTGCAAATTTTTGCTGCATAGGTGACCTTGTTCTTGAGCATGCATGTTAAATTTTTGAGGTCCCAAGCAATTCCAATGCATGATATAGGCTCTAGGCACTTGTAGGAGTAGTTGCGATAATTCTTGTTTAGTTTTATTCACTTTTATTTTGAAGTTACTAAAATTTCAGAAATATTCAGAAAATGTTAAGGAGGTTTTTGAAGGGCTCTTCTAGCCAAAGCTCTCAGGAAAAACAAGCCAAAGAGATGGAAAAAGCCAAGTATAATCTTCCTCGCTTAGAAGAAGTACGGTCGTGTGAATGGCCATGTGAGGATTTCTTGAAAGAAGCTGGAATTCATGAAGACTTTTATTCTTTGATCGAGACTGTAGGCCTCACGGGTTTCATCAACGACCGAATCGGTCAGTATCTCTTACTCACCAATACTTTTGTGCAAAACTTTTATTATTATCCTAAGAAGTCACCGCCTGCAGTATCATTTCATTTTTATGATGAGTTCAAAGAAATGTCTTTACGTAATTTTTGCGCGGTGTGTAGGATATCTTATGAGGGAGAATTAGAGGAACCCCATCGTGAAGATGTGGGTGGCTTTGTTAACACCATAGCTGTAGAGGAGCCAAAGAAGGGCTCTGTTGCAAAAGTCTCTAGCATACACTTTCCTGTTTTACGCTACTTTGCCATATTTGCTAGTAGATGCTTGATTGGTCGTGAAAATAGTGGAAACTTGAGTGTTCCTGATATTATCCTTCTTCAACATGCCTTGCTTGGAGACAATACTTTTAGTATGGGTCCCGTTGTTGCTAAACGGCTAGCCCTGAATCGTACAAAAGGCCCTATTCTTGGAGGTATCTATGCTGCACGTCTTGCTAAACATTTTCAATACCCATTAGGCACCATGAGAAGGAAGAGATAAAATTGCCTCCTCACATTTTGGATTACAAGAGCATGGTAGCACACAAGTTTATTGTTGACAACGAAGAAAAGATGCTCTTGTATAAACTTAGATTCAATAAGAAACACTTTGAGATTATTATTTTGCCCGCGCCTCTGTTGTTTGATTTGCTTGCAGAAAATTTTCTTGTCACACCGGAAGCGGTGAACAATCATCGAGCGCATGCTTTTACTCCATAACCTGAACCTGAGCCGGAACCTGAACTAGACCCTTATCATGCATCATCTGTCCAGTGGGATCTGGAGATTACCAGCCAGTGGTATCCTGATTACACCTCCCATTATACCGGGGAGAGTAGCGGCGGTCCTTGGTACTAGACCAACTTAGGCCAAAAGCCTAAGCTTGGGGGAGTACGTGTTTCTCACCGACTTTACATTCATGTTCACACACTAGTCGTCGGAGCTCATACTCTTTCATTGTATTATCCATGCTAGTTTAAATTTCTTTTTCTAGTTTTCTTCTTGTGTATTGGATAAACCTTAAGAAAAAACAAAGAAAATTTAGATAGTTTAGTTTCCTTGCTTGTAGTAGAAATTAATTTGAAAACCTAAAAAGATTTCTAGTTCTTCTTCTTACTTGTTGGGAGCTTTCCCGTGTAAATAGTTTTCTTTTCTTTTCTTTCCTTTGGGGGTCGAGAAGACCATATTGAAAATGTTTAGTGGCTCTCATATGCATGATTGTTTATTTAATTTTGATCCTATATTACTTGTCTTCTCACTTGAGTTGAATGCTTGCAGATTCCAGCTTAGTCCAATGCACGTGCACTCTTATTATTATACACATCATTCGGTCGTGCAAGTGAAAGGCAATAATGACGATATATGATGGACTTATTAGGATGAGAAAAGTTGGTATCAACTCGACATCTCTTGTTTTTGTAAATATGATGAGTTCATCGTTTCTGAGTCAGCTATTATGAAGTAAACATATTTGCAATGACATTTAGAGATTATAGTTGCTTGTGCCATGCTTGATTAGCTATGAGTTATAATGGTTTCCTTGCGTGCCAACATGCTATTAGAATGATTATGATGTGATATGGTGGGATGGTATCCTCCTTTGAATGAATTGAGTGACTCGACTTGGCACATGTTCATGCATGTAGTTGAATCAAATCAACATAGCCTTCACGATATTTATGTTCATGGTGGATTATATCCTACTCATGCTTGTACTCGGTGTAAATTAATTTTAATGCATGCTTACGACTGTTGTTGCTCTCCCAGTTGGTCGCTTCCCAGTCTTTTGCTAGCCTTCATCCGCACTAAGCGGGAATACTGCTTGTGCATCCAAACTCCTTAAACCCCAAAGTTGTTCCATATGAGTCCACTATATCTTCCTATATGCGGTATTTACCTGTCGTTCCAAGTAAATTTGTATGTGCCAAACTCCAACCCTTCAAATGATTCTGTTTTGTATGCTCGAGCAGCTCATGTTACAACTAGGGCTGCCTATACCTTCCATGCTAGGTGGGTTATTCTCACGAGGAGTGGACTCCGCTCCTCATTCACAAGAAAGGGCCGGTAACCGGGATGCCCAGTCCCATGATCCAAAAAGATCAAAGCAAATCAAAATAATTAAACAAAACTCCCCCAGGGCTATTGTTAGTTGAAGGCACTCGCTGTTTCGAGCAAGCCATGGATTGATGCTTGTTGGTGGTTGGGGGAGTATAAACCTTTACCGTTCTATTTGGGAACTGCCTATAATGCATGTAGTATGGAAGATACAGCCATCTCATAGTTGTTGCGTTGACAGCAAAAGTATGCCGCTCAAAATGTTATTCAATCTCTATTTTAAAATCGAGCTCTAGCACCTCTGCAAATCCCTGCTTCCCTCTGCAAAGGGCCTATCAATTTACTTTTAGGTTGAGTCATCGTCCTTCTTATTAAAAGCACCCGCTGGAGAGCACACTGTCATTTGTATTCATTATTGTTGGTTTACTTTGGGTATGACTTGACTGGATCTCTTTTACCATGAATTACAATGTTTAGTCAGTCCTTGATCTTTAAAGGTGCTCTGCATTTATGTTTTGCGGTCTCAGAAAGGGCTAGCGAGATACCATTTTGTTATATCATATTATGATTATTTTGAGAAAGTGTTGTCATCCGAGTTTTATTATTATGGCTCGCTAGCTGATTATGTTATTGATATGAGTAATTGTGAGACCCAGATGTCATTGTTAGTATGGTTAGTTCATAGTATTTGTTGGAACTTGAATGCTGGCTTTTCATGTTTACAACAACAAGAGCAAATAGAGTTTGTAAAAGTTTTTCTTTATCACTTTCAGTTTATCAACTGAATTGCTAGAGGACAAGCAAATGTTTAAGCTTGGGGGAGTTGATACGTCTGCAACGTATCTACTTTTCCAAACACTTTTGCCCTTGTTTTGGACTCCAGCTTGCATGATTTGAATGAAATTAAACCGGAATGACGCTATTTTCAGCAGAACTTCCATGATGTTGTTTTATGTGTAGAAAAGAAAAGTTCTCGGAATGTCCTGAAAATCCATGGAGTCACTTTTTGGAATTAATAAGAATTTCTGGGCGAAAGAAATACACCAGGGGGCCCACAGGCTGTCCACGAGACAGGGGGCGCCCCCCCTAGGGCACGCCCTCCTATCTCGTGGGCCCCCTGGACCTCCACCGACCTCAACTCCAACTCCATATATTCACGTTCGGGGAGAAGAAAAATCAGAGAGAAAGTTTCATCGCGTTTTACGACATGGAGCCGCTGCCAAGCCGTAATCTCTCTTGGGAGGGCTGATCTGGAGTACGTTCGGGGCTCCCGAGAGGGGGATTCATCGCTGTCGTCATCATCAACCATCCTCCATCACCAATTTCATGATGTTCACCGCCGTGCGTGAGTAATTCCATTGTAGGCTTGCTGGACGGTGATGGGTTGGATGAGATTTACCATGTAATCAAGTTAGTTTTGTTAGGGTTTGATCCCTAGTATCCACTATGTTCTGAGATTGATGTTGCTATGACTTTGCTATGCTTAATGCTTGTCACTAGGGCCCGAGTGCCATGATTTCAGATCTGAACCTATTATGTTTTCATGAATATATGTGTGTTCTTGATCCTATCTTGCAAGTCTATAGTCACCTATTATGTGTTATGATCCGACAACCCCGAAGTGACAATAATCCGGATACTTCTCGATGATGACCGTAGTTTGAGGAGTTCATGTATTCATTATGTGCTAATGCTTTGTTCCGGTTCTCTATTAAAAAGAGGCCTTAATATCCCTTAGTTTCTGTTAGGACCCCGCTGCCACGGGAGGGTAGGACAAAAGATGTCATGCAAGTTCTTTTCCATAAGCACGTATGACTATTTACGGAATACATGCCTACATTACATTGATGAACTGGAGCTAGTTCTGTGTCACCCTATGTTATAGCTATTACATGAGGAATCGCATCCGGGATAATTATCCATCACTGATCCATTGCCTACGAGCTTTTCACATATTGTTCTTCGCTTATTTACTTTTCCGTTGCTACTGTTACAACTACTACAAAACCCCCAAAACAATTATCTTTACTTTTGCTACCGTTACCTTTATTATCATACTACTTTGCTACTAAATACTTTGCTGCAGATACTAAGTTATCCAGGTGTGGTTGAATTGACAACTCAACTGCTAATACTCAAGAATATTCTTTGGCTCCCCTTGTGTCGAATCAATAAATTTGGGTTGAATACTTTACCCTCGAAAGCTGGTGCGATCCCCTACACTTGTGGGTTATCAACCGGCACCGGTACTCTCATGTGTTGGTACAACTAGTGGGGGGATCAATTGCGCCGCCTGTTCTCCTAGCTGGGGAACGGTTTTCCCGCATTTTTGGCCAGCTGCTTGGCTCGAGCTCGAGCTCGACCCCTGTTGTTTTTCTCGATGTGCCTTCCTGATTTGGCACTCATAGTCTGAGTCAACAGGCTTGGGAGCTGGTGGTCGCGCCATACAAATAAAGTGGCCAATCTTCTCCTCGGGCACTTTCTCCCTTGGCGGCGGTGCTGGTTTTGGTGCGAAATGGGCCTCCACTTGGGCTTTCACTATGGCATCGTTTTGCTCCTTGGTCATGTCGTAAGGCCTCTGCGGAAGAGGCGCGAGGCTTTTTGGACCATATTGAAATTGCTTGCCTCCGCCTGTACCTCCTGTACTACCTCGACTTGTAGCACTACGCACCATAGCTGCGGCGGCTCTCTTTCGGGCACTACAAAAAAAATACACTTCCGTGATGATACGTATTTGTCACAGTAGGTCGCATTTTTTGTCATGCATGTACAACCATCACAAATTTATGACAGAATCAAGATAGTCATACCTGTGCTGTCGTAGAAGTGTTCCATGACATTACCAAAATTATCATCATGGAAGTGTCCACTTCCATGACGATAAATCGCGCGTCACAGAAGTGCTTTCGTCAAGGTTGAACGACACGTGGCATCCACCGTAACGGAACGCCGTTAAGCTATCGGGTCGGGTTTTGGATCCGATAACCCATTAACAGCCCCAACCAATGGGGATTTTCCACGTGTAAACTCATCATTGGCTGGAGGAAACACGTGTCGTCTCACCGTTGGGACAGATGTCATCCACTCATTGGACAGAAGGCGCCTATGATACGTCGACACGTGGCACGGCCCAACAGAGGCCCATTCCTGTGAAAAGGTCGGCCCGTTTGACTTGGTCAAAAGGTAGCAAGCCGGCCCATCTAAAGCCTGTTAATGGCCTGTTCGCATATAGCCCATTTACAGCCCGCTAACCCAAGGCCCGTTACGCCCTATCCGAATTAGGCCCAGTAGCGTCATCTGGGCCACCCAATATGATTCCAACCCGTTTTCACTTCTGGCCCATGTATGGCCCATGATGTCTTTCGGCCCATATGAGGCCCGTGGTGAAACTAGCCCGTAATGAACAGTGTGTTACTTTACACCCATTAACGACCTGTGGTGAAACTGGCCCGTAATGAACAGTGTATCACTTTATACCCATTAAGGGCCCGTTATTCCGTTGGGCCGTTTCCAGCCCATGTTATCTTTCAACCTTCTCAAAGCCCATTTATTCTTGGGCTCATTTCTAGCATTCGTTTACTTACGGCCCGTTACTGTCATTTTTTGCTTATGGGCCAAATTCAGCCCGTGGTTACAGTCGGCCCGTTTGTGGTCCATTAACACATTGGGCCATTTTCATAGCGTCATGAAATACGACCTATTAATGATGGCCCATTATGGTCGGCCCATGAACGGACGATTCCAACTCTAGCCCATTTATGGCCATAATGCGGCCTATTATTGGCCCATGTTTGGCCAATCGATCATACTACCCGTATAAGGCCCATTGATGATATGGCCCGTAGAAGGCCCATTAATTGTTTCTATGGCTCGTAGAAGGCCCACTGTTTCTACAGCCCGTAGAAGGCCCACTATTTCTACGGCCTGTAGAAGGCCCACTGTTTCTACGGCCCGTAGGAGGCCCAGTGTCACTACTGTAAATATTAGCCCATCGTTATTGTGGCCTAGTTTTAAAAAATAGGTTATTGCAGCCACTAGCAAACCGCGGAAAAAGAACTGCAATGACTACAAGCAAACAAATAAACAAGACAACAAGGAAATAAATAAGCAAGCAACTTACGCTAGGCCATCACGGCTATCACACATAGTACATCCACTGGGTATCAAAGTTCGCCACCAGTGCAAATAAACGCGCCGACAAAAGAATATACAAAACTGAGAGCACTTCAGAAGGCACTAGGCCTGGCCAGGTCGCCCCCCCCAAACAGCTGAAGAAGCTGAGTAGACCTCAGTTGTGTCAATGATAGATGCATCAACACTAGATTTAAGGCATGATGGTGCGCACGGTAGTCCTTTGACATCTTCATTGCATCTTTGACTTCAAGTCGGAGCTGAGCTGAAGCAAGCCTTTCTGCTTTAAGTTGAGACTGAAGAAGTCGAATTGATTGAAGCAGCGACTGCACAGAGGTTGTCTCCCACCTGCTGGTGAGTACCTTCAACTCACTGTCTTCATCAAGACAGGACCTTGGGGTCATCTCGCTGTCCTCAAGATGGTTTGGCTCACTATATTCCCTAAAGTTCTGCTTGGCGTTAGAGATACGACTCTGAAAGAGAAACAAGGAGACACGTAACAGGTTTCACAATTATATAAGCAAATAAATGGATCTGTTGTGCATAAGGAACATGTTTTTACAACTACAATTTGAAATTGGTAGTTGTTGCAAACATCCAATCAGATGTAAACCGCAAAGCAAACAGAAGTGGAGGCAATGAGGCCTATCCAAATCTATACTAGAACAAAGTTTGAAGGCTTGAGAAGGATGAACTTACATTACATGTTAACACGGGCTGGACAAAGCCCTTCTCCATGTTGATGGAAGGATAATTCAATAAATTCCCCAAAGAAAATTTTTATAAGCGTTGCCATTATTCTACATTTTGCAAAGAGTAAATATAGATCAAATAATATTGGAAGAAACAGAGGATAATGAAGCTCAGGTGCAGACCGATGATACATAATCAAATAGCAATTAATTAAGTACAGCGTTACAAGGCAAAAGGGAGAGAGGTACTAACAAGAGCAATGCAGAGCCCATTATTGTTTTGAGATCGTATGATCCTTTGAGCAAGGAGATTCATCTGAAATTAGTTTACATACAAGAGAGAAGGTAAGGCACAAGCAGAAATTTAGGAGTTCAAATTTTCAATTGATATCATAGACAGTACCTAACGCTGGGCTCCCAGCAGTTCTAATAGGGGTTTGTCCATTGGAGTAGGGGTAAAGTGTGGTACAGTTGGGCCTGTGTTTTCTATGGCTGCTGATCTATCTGATTTAACAGGTACCACTACCTTTTCCAAATACCTAGTTTGTACTCCTTGAGGATCTGCACTCACCCTCTTCCTTTTGGACATCTATCACGAAAGAACAACATTTGACTGGAAAAACATAGTGTGACGACACATGGAATAGGTAAAGAAAATGGATAGTTATGGCATATACTCATATATGATGCTTAAACTAAGCAGATGGTGTAACAAGTAGAAGAAATGCAAGAGGTCAGATGCAAAATATGTGCGACCAATACAACTTTGCAAAGTTAGAACAAGCACCTTGATGGGTGAATAAGATAGGCCATCCTCCACCATGCCAAGTTTGTTAGCCCATTCTCATATTCATTTTGATAATGTTCAATATCTGACATGCATGAAAACATAAAACAAGTGATATTTTCTTTGTAATGCAGAAGTGATTCTAATCCAATACTGCCTCCCTGTAAACCCCTTTGTGCTATCTCTGCAATTCTTTTAAAAGATGCCATGCATGTTGTAATTTGTTGTGTGCATTAACATAATGTGGCCTACTACTCAAAATATGAGAGCTCCATAAGTGATGACACTTCGCAGATGATAGCTTCAACATATAGTAAAGAAGAACAAGTCGACCTGACCTGACTGATTCAAAATATACTAAGGGAGAACAACTCGACCTGACCAGTCAACCGCAAGAGAAGAGTATCATCTTAAAGAAGACCAGAAGAGCAAGCAGATTGAAGATATTACAAGTGTTTCAATACAATGTCGGTTGGCCACCCATGATGAACCAAAGCGCACAGAGAAATACTATTCTTTCCGGTCTCTCCATATGTGGCTCACATGCATTTCAAAACTAAAGTAGGAACATTTAGCTAACCAATTACACATCTCTCAGTTTTACTAATATCAGCAATAATATCAGATATCAATTTGTACAACTAAGCTTGTTTAGCTCGATGGGTGGAGCAGTGCTATTACGACACGAACCACGTAGGCTGATTGTGGTCATCATAAAATGGGGAAAACATAAGCATGATCATTACAGTGTTGACCGTGGCAGTGGGATAGAAGATCTGAAGCTGCAAACCGCGCAAAGGGTAGTTAGCAACCGATGTTTGCTTTGAAATAACAACTAAGATTTGGTATGGACAAGAAAGTACAGTTAACAAGTGACAAACAAATGCAATTATGTTATCTCTCTATATGTCGCGACATGCATTTGGAAACTCAAGTGGGACCTTTAGCTAACTAATTTAATGTGTCGGTTAACTAATATCAGTATCATATCACAATCATATTTGAACAACTAAGCTTTCGAATTCTGAGTGTTGTGTTGTTTAGGTTGAAGGGTGGAGTAATGCTAGTACGACAGAAAGCACCTACGGAGATCATAGTAGAGTAGATAAAAGGGGAAAACCCTAAGCATCAAGAGAAAAATCAGGAACGTGGATCTAGCTGGACCAGTGGGTGGTGCACATGCTTTTCGAAATGAATATAGGAACATTAGGTGACCAATTAAACGTTCTCTGTTTTAGTGATATGAGCATCATATCAGATTCTTATTTAACATGTAAGCTTTGGGTTGAGGTCTTGAGGAGCAGTGCTAGCACGACACGAAGCACCTACGATGATGGTAGTGAATATAAAGGGGGAAACCATAAGCTTTACGAGTATAGTGCCCGTGCCATGGCGGATCTGAAGGTGCAAACCAGACAAAGCTACTTCGCAACCAATGTTTGCTTTCAACTAGACACTACGATTTGGTACAGACAAGAAAAGTACAGTAAACAAATTACGATCTATTTTCCGGGTGAGATCAATAACTTAAGCACATATGGAAGAGTACCGCCTCTCTTGCGACGCCGTGTAGGCCTATGCTGATATGTTGAGGGTGCTGCGGGGGCGATGGCTGTCGGCGGCGGGGAAGAAGACTTTAGACGGCAGACGGCCGGGTTGGGGGATATATCCTGTTGCCGTGGACGAGGCGGTCGTAGGAGTGGCAACGGCAAGGTGGACGACGACGCCGATGAAGCGAGAGGAGGTGATGAAAGGATCCTGGTCCAGCGCTGTGGATGAGAGACGTCCATCTCTTGCAGTGGATGACGGGGTAGGGCTAGCGGCTCCGGCAAGGTGGAGGATGGGGTGGCGG
Source organism: Triticum aestivum (assembly GCF_018294505.1). Classification (NCBI taxonomy): domain Eukaryota; kingdom Viridiplantae; phylum Streptophyta; class Magnoliopsida; order Poales; family Poaceae; genus Triticum; species Triticum aestivum. The sequence continues at coordinate 826,022,611 of NC_057801.1, read as the reverse complement.
ACGGAGGAGGCTGGCCGCAGTGCGGAGGTTGTCATGCCGTCGATGGTGTATGAATGGGGAAATGGAGGGGAGGGGGCCGATCTCAAACTTTGGGACGCGCTTCTCTGAAATGGGGGAAAGTTACGAACTTATCCCCCGTTTAAAATTTTAGACATCACGTCGGTTGGGGATAGGACGGTAATCTCGCATCTCCCAAATATTTGCCGGTAACTATTTCGGGCGAGGTGAGGGTGTTTTGCCGCCCACGGTTGGCGCCCACGGTGTATGAACGGGGCTGACAGGTAGGGCGGTTGTGTCACATCTGATGGAAGTTACACATCTGCCCCTATTTAAAATATTAGCCTACATCGATTTCGGACGAGGAGAGTTTGTTTTGCCGCCCACCGTGTATGAATGGGGAAATGGAGGAAGAGACACATGTATTTCGGACGAGCTTGAATCAAATGTGTTTTTCCACCCACGTTTGGCGCCCACCGTGTCTGAATGGGCTCATAGGCCGTCGTGTCATGTCTGATTGAAGTTACTAGTCTACCCCTATCAACAACAGTGTAAATCCGGTCGATAAGGATGTCAAGTGTCAGGGGTAGACAGTAATTTCCATCTCGCAAACACTTGCTTCGGGCAGCCCACAAATTATAGTGGGTGTTTAGCCGCTTCATTCAAAACTTGGGAGAATTAGCATTCACGTTTGCCCTGGGACCTGGCAAACTAAATTCAAATCCAGTTTGTATTCGATTACCAATATCCACTGATAATTATACGTTTTGTTATTTATTGCTTCAAAACCACAACAAAGATTTATTCCACCTTTATATATGATTATGATTTAGAAATGTCGTGATCTTCGACTTCAGTAGGTTGGATACACTCTGATTCAAACAGTTATTTCATCCAATACAATATGCTCACACGAAAAACAGTTCACCTTATGTCAATCATACAAGTACTGAGGATTACCTCGCCTAAAAAATTCGGATCATTACAACACATGGACAACATGGAATTCCGGACAACATAGGGGGTCTTGCAACATAATCCATTCAGATACATGACACAACATGCAAGTACAATAATCTAATGACAATTTCAACTAGTATCTAAAGAAGAACCGGGATTACCTTGGGCTTCAGATAGCAGAAACAGCAGGACCTCCTCCATCTTCAAATGCAACATTCTTACTTCCTCCAATTCTTGGGTTGCTTGCATAATGCGTGCCGCTAATTCCGTAATTTCCAGCCTCAAGATAAAGATTACCTCATTCATGGCAGCCACACCATCTCTTTCTGCCTCTAGTAGAGCCCCAAGCACTATAATATCTGTGCTCAGACTGCTCTCCGGCGGTGTTGCCTTTGAACTGCTACCATCTGGTAACATGGATGACGCACTGCTTCCACAAATAGATTCTGGGGTTGTACATTGTGTCCTAGTGTGAACGGCATCCTGAAAGGTTTCCGCTGGACATAAGTAAGAGATAGTTATCGTATGATCCAGGCAGTAAGTTTACATGGTGAACGACAGACGAATTATTGCCGAGCATGGCAAACTATATTTAAATGGTTCGAAGCAGCATCAGCCGAAAAGAAATTAAAATGGTAAGATGAAAGTTGAAAGGGAGTGTACAACTGCTATATTTAAGTTGCCAAGGCATGTAAGTAGTTGAAATAATCTGAGAAAGCACTTAATAGTGTGGCCTCATATAAACTACGAAGACAGTCTTGTGATGAAGTTGAGAGGAAAAGTTACGGACTCAAATGAAATAGGCATGCATTTCTTTACGATAGTACAGCAGGGCTGCTGGCATATTGGCCAACTCAGGTATAACGTAACAACAAACAAGCATTCGAATCAATGCAGCAAAGCAAACAACTGAACTATTTGTAATTCGGTAGGATTACACGTTGAGGGCACAAGCCAAGAAAGCAGCCCACTCGCATTAAATTTAACATGTACTAAAACACACTGGCTTACCATATGTTGCTGTGAAGCCTAGCTACTGTTGAAATGTTCTTTGAAGATATCGTCAGCATCTGTGGTTGCAAATCTAGTTGTTGTAGTTTATTCTGCACCATCTATTTAGGTAAAATTAATTTTAATCGCATGCACTGGTCCGAATTGATCATCAATGGTTCATCTAAACTAATAAAAGAAGGGTGTGTGCATACACGACAATATATCTGCTTCCCTCTATTTTTATGCTTGTTCGAGGTGCCAACACCAAAAGAACAAATATTTTTCTTGATGGGGTTGGCAGCTCCATAATTAATAGAAGCATCAAATTAGTCATGCAACTTGGGAAGATCAAGAACACACAAACAAGTAATGAATAGAGGCTCGGAGCAGTGATGTAATAGCTAGCATCAGAAAATGTAGGGTAAAACAAACAAAAAGCAGCGGAACCACATGCTAGTTTGCTGATGTGTAATTAAGCATAGAGAACATTAAGCTGTCTGATGGAACCAACAGGTGGCATCAGAACAAAACTAAAGCATATTAACTATATGTGCACTGGTATGTAATTTAACACATGTAACATGTTCACTGCCAGAAGTATGGCCCTACCGGTGCAAGCAGAATAACGCGTCTCATGAAAAACTGAATGATGCCCTGAACAAATTCAAAGGTGCGGTGCTTATGCTAGGAAAGTGAACGTAGGCGCCGGCCGTTGGATAGTAGTACCTGATTCTCGGCGGCGTATGGGTATCGTTATCATACTTGATAGCTAAGGATCGTCTATGGTGCTCGTGTTGCGGTTGAGTTTGGGCCGGCTATCGCCGTCACTGAAGCTGCTCCGGTGCTACGGTTGCGGCGCCTGTCGACATACAAGAAAGCTCATCTGTGGTAAGTGAACGGTTGTACGATAAAGAGAAAATCCGAAGGAGTACAAATCGAAATAACCTGATGAGGCTGCGGCGTCGGTAAAGCAGGGCCGATGGAGTTGAATATGGCGTCCGTGGAGCGGGTACGGTGCAGTGGACGAAGGCTTCGGCGGGCGCGTTGTGTAGTGCTTTCGGTGAGGCGGATCTGTTGCGTTGGATGAGGGCTTGTATGAAGGGCCAGCGAAGGGGTGGACGAGGGAGTCAGTGAAGGGCCTACGCTGTGGTGGACGGCGCCGGTTAAGAAGATCTGGTGCGGTGGACCATGATGGCGGTCAAGGAGATCTGGAGCGGTGGACAAGCCAGTCGCTGAAGCGGCTCCGGTGAAGTGGTGAGTTGGCAGTTGGGGGTTCCAAGGTGCGGAAGGTAAATCCGGCGGGGTGTGAGGTCCACCGCTGCGGCGGAGGACTAGATTCAGCGGCTTGCCGTGGCTGGGGGGGTCGGGGAGGGGAAGGGGAGGGGTTCTGGGGAAGAATGTTGGGGGCAAAGAGGGGAAAACAATGGAGTTACCAAAGCAGCCCTTTTCCGTTCATGTGGCAGGGGTAAAACAGGAATATCGCACGACTAAACTTTTGGGCGCGTGATATTTCGATGTGAGCGGGAAGTTTGAAAGCTTTTGGCGCCTAATATTATAAGTACTCTGCTCTCATACGGCCGACTATGATATCATGGCCGACAATTTGTTTGTTTTGCACGCAAAAAAATGTGCAAGTTTTGAAAATCAATGTCTCCAACTCGAAACTTAGATTGTCCATTCAATTCAAATATGGATCATTGAGCTACTACAAGCAAATACCATCATGCGGTCCAATTCAAATGAAATTCCAAATGTGTTTATCCTAAATATGATGACAAAAGCAAAAATGTGTATGTGTATGAATAAAGTGGATGATTATAAAGTTTGAACATGCCCGTATGTGTATATCTCTAGGTTTGATATATGAATTTGAAATCACGAAATCCCGGCTTAAAAAATGTACCTCCGTTTAAATGAAAAAGCTAATGATGGAGTCGAATTCCAAAATTCCAATCTTAGGTTTGTAATTCTGGTACATCAAGGTATATCACGCATGTTCAAAAGTATCGTTATCTCATAGTACAAACTGTGAAACAAATGGATCAACCATGAGTGCACAATATCTCAATTACGCTAAAGTCCCTCAAATATAGACACCTCACTCTTTATCTGAAGTCAACCCCCCCCACCACCACCACACACACACACACACATAGAGAAGTCGTTCTCTCCCCCAAACACCAACACACGAGCACATTAACACCCCTCTCTCTTGTAAAGTCCGGACCCCAACATAGGTCTCTAACACTTTGTCTCTCGGGCATGCACACATCTCTTCCCTCACTCTCTAGGTCTCCCGCTATCTCTCTTACGCAAGCACACGCACTATGTAGAGTGTATATTTCCCATACACACAAAACGTCGCCCCAAACGTCTATCTCCCTAGTTATGTGGTTCTCGCGCACTCACCTCACACACCACCCCACTGCCAACAAGCACACTTTGTCTCCTTGTGCACCACTCTCCTCTTTCTATCTCTCCCACATGCGGACCCGCCCCAGCTCCTTCCCTGGATACATATATGTCGTGACTCTTTGCATAGCTCCCTAATGTATAATCGTTCTTGATTTCGCACATTGTTCTCTACACCATATATTCTAGATCTCTCATGAAGTCCCTATCACACACACGATGACTCGCTTCCCTTGCGTCTCCGTTCATAGGCCAATTTCGGACAACATCAACATTGTCTCCCTATCTATACGCCATTTATGGACACAAACGACCCCTCCTGCCCCCTCTCTTCCTCTCTCTCTCTCTCCGTCGCTAGCTCTCTCTTTCTCTCGCTCTCACCCCCCTCTCCCACATACACACTCGATGTCTCTTCCAAATTGTCTGCTCCCCCAGCCCGCACCCGTGCTATCCCGCTACTACACATGTCACACCATTCCCCCTTCCCATATACTAGGTTTACATCATCAGTGTCTCTCTACTCCACGTACACTCTCTCCCTCTCACACACAAACGCGTGCACAAACACACACAAACACGCACATTTATCTGGATCCTCATCTCTCGCCATGTCCGCATGTGTATCTCACACACTCACTCTCTAATTATGTATATGTGTCTCCACGTTACACAACACAAAGCCCCATGTACATGTCTCTCTCTATCCTCCACACACATAGACACAAAGAATCTGTTATCATTGCCTCAGTCTCTAACATATCACACACGCACACTGTCTCTCTCTGTCTCGGAAACACGCTCATCAAAGGTTTCCCCGTGAATAACTTACCATCTATTCATCAACAGTCGTGGCAGTACGGTGAACACGAGACATGAAAAAGAATAAATCTACACGTGCTTAGAGCACCTAGTATGACTACTAGGACTAGAGCAAGCCAAAAAGCGCGCCGCCGTCACCCCCTCCTTGTCGGCGACGGGAAAATCTTTGGTTTACACAGTTGAGAAGTCATTGTGCTAAGGCCCCACATGCCGAGGCGTTGAATAGAATGTAGATGCTAGTTTACGAAAGCAAGTATCGATAATACGTTTGTATCTCCATACTTATATTTCTTCTCTTATAAAAAACCGAGGTGGTGATGATGGTACGTGTGCCATCTTGCAATATAGACTGTACGATCTATATCTGACGGATGGAAATTAAACTAAAAGATACTCGCACCCCTCTCCACATTTGCAGACAAGGCCATCCCTCGTTCATCCCTATCTCCAACAAACCTCATTGTTGAGCAATTAGGAAAGGAAGCCTCTGGAACAAACTGGCCTGGTGGCCGCTGCCGGCGTCGTCAATCCCCATGCCTCCGCTCAGTCCGACCACCAACCACCACCACACCCCACTCCTCTTCACCTTATCTCATATTTCTCGAGATATCATTAGTTTTTACACATGGGATTACTCCCGCAAGGGTCAATCACAACAAGTGTTTTATAAAAAAATGTATCTTGATGTTCCGTGCAATGCACGGATCTTGCTAGTACTCCTACACAAGACTAAGTTCGCGATGCTGGTGTGTCTACCATCCGTCGTTTCTGACCATTAGATCTACATGTAACGATTGTGAGGTAAGTTGTTGCCTTTTCTCACCAACATCCCACTTGTCTACCAATTTGCAGAAAACCCCATAATTAGTATCTTAAAACCAACCACATCCCTCCATGACCTCACCAAAGCAGCCCAGGAATCTATTCTAATTGAAACATATGTGTATCAAAATTAGAGTGTTTTGTACCAAGTTTGTGAATAAATATTATTATAATTATGATTCGTTGCAACAGACATGAACATTGCTAGTATTTCCAACCATGTATTTTTCCTAGTATTTCATAGTTTCGAGTTTTCCATCAAGATATTAGTCACTCATGGTTGATATTTACTTTCAATCATGTACACATATGCACTATGTAACTAGCCTTGCTTATTGGCTTCCAAAGCTTAACTTTCACTCCTACTTACAATATGTAGAGTATTTAACAAAAAACTACCACTTTCAACCAGCCCTAGGAAGAATCTATTATACGAAAAATAGAAAAAGCATACCCAAAATTTCTTAATCCACGCCAAAAACTACTACCTAGTACTCCTACCGATTAGGTTCGTTTAAACCCATTTATGACAGTGTTGGCCCACACGTCCGTGCTGATGAGGCAGCTTAAACCAACACATTTTGTTTGACCGTTGACACGAGGGACCCACATCTGACCTTCTATCCTGTTATTCCCCCTCAAATCATTATTTTTCCTGAACATTACTTCAAACAGTACTGATGCGTGTTCGTCGGTGGCGCTAGTAATGAGCGAGTTGGCCGCCCCTCCGCTGGACGGGCCGGACGCGCTGGCCTCTGCACGGGTTTGCAGGTGGCCCGAGCGTGACTCACGAGAAAGCAAGCCGCCGCGCTGGCCTTCGCTCGAGCCAGATGGCTGGCCTGAGCACGGCGCGCGCGAGCAAGCCGCCGCGCTGCCGTGCCAATCTAGCTAGCAAACCTTGCAGACAAGCAGCTGGACGGAGCTATCTTGGCTAGCTAGCGGCCGCGAGCGCCGGACGGAGTTGGCATCCGGGCTGCCGCAACATGGGCTCCGCACTGCCGGCGGTTTTGACCTCGCCTTCTGCCGGCAGCGGTAGCTGCGTCCCATGGCCGAGGATGACTAGGTGGATGGGCCGGAGGTAGGAGGTCACTCGAGGATTTTTGTTGGTAAGAGCATGTACAATGGTTGATAAGGTAGTCTTATCTTAAGTATGCCACGTATGCAAGTGGTAGTAGTTTCTTGGCATTTTAGTGGTTTCTTGCATTATTAGGGGTTTCTTGCAAGGAACAATGTACGTACTACTAGCGACAAAAGGCGATTCTAGGTTGTGTTGTACTCCAACGAGTACTACTAGTGGTCGCAGGAGTCTATACCTCGTTTTGTGGGTTCGATCCCGGCCGGACGCACGCCGGACTTTTTTTAAATAGTACTACTACACTTTGCTGCGAGCCATATTTTACACGGGTAGTTTGAGTTTTGAAGTCAAACAGAGGTGCGGCCCCACAATCTGGGTGCACTGGAAAGCCTAGCCACGTGAACGGGTTTTCCTTCCCAGCATCCCGTGGCTCGCGTGCTCGCCCTAGCCGCACCTCGCTTCCAGCTTCCTCATCAGCTAGTAGCATATTTAAACTGGCGCCTCCCAATTAAGCCCGAGGAGCCGGAAAAGCCTGCCGGGGCATTGGCAACTTGGCAATATGGCTCCATACGTAAAGTGCTCTACTACTACTCTGTAGCTTGTGGTGTTGCACACATGGACTTCACTCCATTATCGGCTCTACTATAAAAGAAATTCCTCTTGACGTGTTTTTTTAAACAGAGGCAAAAGCTTTGCTTCATCTCATTCATAAAGAAGGAACTACTAACAAAGTTCGACGAGATCCATTACACCTCCACAAATGGAAGCAAAAATCCTAGTCTCGCTGTATCAAATAAGAGCAAGTACAATAGAGCTGAGTCAGAGGGCTATAAGGAATAAGCTAGTATATTTATGCTTAGTTGGAAGAAAGATAAGAGGAGAGAGAAGGTAAACGGGCTCTTCGTGAAGAGCCAGCTCTAACACGTACTCCTAGGCACTTTGTGAGAATGAAATATGGGCCACATAATAAAGAAATAGTACACTATTTTGATCTACTATTATACATGTTGACTATAAGACGGGTTGTAGTTGACATGACACTGGCTTATAGCCAGCAGCTGGCTATACTATTAATCATGCTCTAACTCAAATGTTCTGCCCCCGCAGTAACCGTCGCTGATAAACATGCTGCTAGTGTGTGCGTGAGAGGAGCGGCTAAGTAGGCCAGCTACTCCTACGTGAGAGGAGCGGCTGAATATAGCACCGAGAGTACCCACTAGGACACTACGCAGGTGTACTTCCCCTGCATTGATAGTATAGCGATGGTTCTAGAGAACAGTAGTACCCGCCACTTCCAACTGTAGCTCCTTGGCCCTGATATTCAAGAGTTCAAAACTGGTGCACTATAGTAGAGTAGACTAGAAGTATAGTACATCGCACTACTAGTTGAGAAAAGTAGTACTGGTATTGCTACAGTACGAGTACGTACTCCTCCGTCACATAATGTAACACGTTTTTTTACACTAGTTGGCGTGTACAAAAAATGGCAAAAACATACCCAAAATTTCTTAATCCACGCCAAAAACTACTACCTAGTGCCAAAAATTTCTTACTAGTGCTATTATTTACAGTATAATGCAATCCCATAACGTTCCATAATGCTAGTACTAGTAGTAAATAATAGCCTCACCCCTTCGCTGAGGAACGATCTATAGTTGGAAGGGACGAGGCCCTGCGGTTACTACGCTCTTATCTCCTCCTCGCCACTTCCCCTCCCCCTGAAGAGAAGGCCGTTCGTCGCTGCTCCCATGGATTCGCCAGGCGGTTCTCCTCCTCGTCGGGGCTAGGAGACCTTGGACGACTATCCTTTGGGAGAAATCGCACGCCGCTCCGAGGTCCTCACCGCCGCAAGACTCGGTGCTTCCTGCACCAACTTTTTCAAGACGCTGGTTAAACAGGCTTGGGAAAAGGACATGCTTGTTGGTCTTCCATGCGTCCTCGAGGAGAAGGTTCTTCTATGGGACAATCCTTCTAACAGTCCACCGCTCCCTGGCCATGGTTGCACGTTGACTCCGCCAGAGTTGCCGATGTTGAGAGGTAGTCGGATTTTGTCCGATGAGCAGGTCAGTAATGGAGTTTGATCATGTAGTACTTAGTTATTCCATTTCCATCCTGTAATTTCTCTGCTGCCCACCGTCTTATATATAGGTCTGGGTCGGTGCCAACAAAGATTGGCTTGCATACCTCCAGCCGGATACCACCATCATTTTGCACAACATCCACAGCAGTGCGGCTGTTCCGGTAGACCCCTTCTCCACCATTGGGATCGGCCTTCTGGACTGGCTGGGCTTGAATACGTATGATGATGCCTACATGAGATTGAAGAAGATAGCAATTGCGGACCCGCCGACAAAGTGACATGGCTACAACGATTACTATCTCATCGCGGTGTTCGACATAAGGATTGCCATCAATGCAAGACGCAGTAACAGCAGAGGCTGGCGCATGTTGGTGACGACAGATTTGTACCCCTACACGTTCGAAGACGCCATCCTCCATCTAGGCCGCATCTTCGCGGTGACAAGCCAGGGGACTTGTTTCATCTGGTTGCCATCCTACGGTACGGGAGATTACAAACAGAATGCACAAACCGTCATTTGCATTCCTAACGGTACTCCATTATTTTGCAGGGACCAGTCATCCCCCGATCAAAATAAGATCGCCGATCCTGTGCATTTGCATCCGCGATTCGGTCTAACCTGGAACCTTGTAGCTGACTTTGGCATATTGGGATCAACTATCTTAGCAGTCATTACCCATAGTACCACTGATGTGCAACATGGTCACACAATCTACCACGATCGGACCGTCACCATCTACCCAGGTATTCCATTTTTTTAACCCTCTCGCCTTCTCTTTCATTGTTGTACTAGTAGTATACTTAGTAGTACTAGTAGGAGTACTTTTTACCTTGGAGGACGCGTATAGCTAGCTAGGCCCTTGAAGACTTGAACCCACTAGCTGCCACCATTTTTGTTTTTCCATGTCTTACTATCTCATCCATGTAGCCAAGAGTGGCTATATATAATAAGCCGGTTTTTTTACTTCCTCTCTACCGGAGTAGTACTATTTGCTGCACAGTATTACTGACCGCCATATTTGAGCACAACATTATTATGCATGGACCTTGGCTATGTACGTCACCATGTGTCCAGATCTGGGATGCTGCGTGTACCAGATGAACGGCGCCGAGTTTGACCCCCGTGATGCTACATGGGTGGAACACTCTTGGAGAGTACTCACTTTTCATCGGGGACAGCTACCCCATTGTGAAGCGGATGCCACCTTCCGTGCACGACATGGAAGGCCTGCTGTTCATGAAGCATGGTTGTGTCTTCATTGCGCACCGCCGGATGAACGACATGCTGGGATACGCTATCTCTAATTTATGCCGCTTCAGCTGGGATGAGTCTCCATCGTGTGGAATCGGACTAGAAAGCTGCGACAATGATTCCCGTTGCCCACCGCTATGGAGCGTGCCATCCATGAAGAACACCTGGGACTAGAACCTGGATGAGGACATGCATGTAGTTCATCTATAACGTGTAAGTGGAGTACGGTAATTGTGAATGGTAGCGCTGTGAATATATGTAGACTAGTCGTGCACAAATTTATCACATGAATTGGAGATGAACTTGTGTGGCATATTGGCATTTGTCCTTTAGAATTTATTACTAGTAAATGTGTTATGTGTACGTGCAACTTGTGTGGTTGTTGCACGGGCTCCAACACGCTCTTTGAGAAAAAAAGGTGGCACAACTTTGGATATACGTGACGTGGCGACATCATACAGTAGCATCGTTCGCTATAGTTGTAGTACACTCATACAAGGATGACAACTCCTATAAAACCTTGTGCTTGGCTCTTTGCCTCTTCGGGGGGTTCAACAGTTCGTACTCGTGTGAACCTTGCACTTGGCTCTTCGCCTCTTCGGAAGGTCCAACAATGATGATACTACAGTACAATATGCTTCTGACAATCTGACACCGATTGAACTGCTGCACGTCCACCGCGAGGGCAAGGGCGAGGGCGAGGGAGAGGGAGAGGGAGGGAGAGAGAGAGGGCACTGTGGTCAAAACCCTCTCCTCGTCCTGTGAACCACCGCGCGTGTGGGCGAGGGAGAGGCGTAGTAAGCAAGCTTCTCCTCATTCGGCGAGTTGACGGGACACATCAAAGGAGTACTAGTACTAGTAGTAGTCCATATTGCGTCCTTTCCAATTAATACGGCTTAATTTGAAACGAGAAAAATACACTGGCGGTCAACGTATGTAACAATACTCTCTTTACGGTCACTATATATAGTTTTGCGGTGATTATACGATCACTAGCTCATCGTAGAGCACTGTATTGCACTATAATGACCGGCCACATAGTCGACGTGGCACTTTGTTGACTGGTTAAATTGTCACCTGGTTTCCGGGTCCCACCTGTTAGTTGGCAGAGCAAAGAAATCAGTTAAACAAAACTTTACGCAGGCGCGACACGAGTCCAACCCTTGCGCGCGAACCGCCTTGGCTGTGTATGTGAGTGCATGCACGTGTCCTCCCTCGGTCTTCCAACAAAGAGTGTACATCGACTACAAAACAAAGAGTGTGGTACATAATGTACATCTACAATTCCAATGCATGTAGCCTTTAATCTAAATTGATATTGATTGACTAATGCACCAACTTGTGCTGTAGGTATAGGCTACATGTCTATCCTTAAGAAACGACCTTCATTTAATCTTCTTATCTCAATGGTCGCATGCACACATAAGTCTGCTACTTTTGGGCGTTAATTATGCCCTTGTCAATGTGTAAATCTCTAAATGTACAGTCTTTCACGGACGTAGGGAGTAGGTTGAGCACTTGAGCGTGAGCTGTGTGTGTTGCATCGTGTGCTATGTGCCGCAGGGGTGCATGAGTGTTGCGTGCGTCCATGTGTACGTGTGAGTGTTGCATGTTGCATGCATGCATGCATGCATGGGGCTTACTCCCTGCCATTGACATGTTCATATTTGAAGCTTCCTCTGTTCCCTCCATATGATGATACTCCCTCTGTTCCCAAATAGTACGGAGTAAAAGCCTCCCTCTGTTCCCAAATACGGAGTATCTGTCTTTCTATAGATTTCAACAAGTGACTAGGAACGGAGCAAAATGAGTGAAGTGAGCGTAGAGGCATAGGGATACTGTAGAGAGGAAGTCCTCGCGATCCATTATTCCCCATCTCGGTCAGAGAGAACTATTCAACTAGTCTTCGCAGTGAAGTGACAATACACGCTGCAGCAGATGGGACATGTAATTAATAAGCTGAACCAGCGTGTTGTTGTTGTTACTAAATCAGCCTTACCCGGTACTGCCATCATGTTTGCCAGTAGAGCACGCTTCCGCAAATACGCCTACGCACCTCTGTCCTCCATTAACTAACATATGGGCCCTCTTGTGGTAGACCCACATGTCATCGGTGTAACTATTTACACTCTGAAGGACGGTATATCCTGGTAGTAGTACTAGTAGAATTGAGATTTAATGCAGTTTCTTCCCCGTCTTCCACTCTTCTTCCTCCTCTCTTCTTCTTCCTCTTTTCTTCCCCATCGTTGGCCGCACACCATTTACCCCCGCTCACTGCTCGCCCGCCCGCGCCATCTTCCTTGGTAGCTCGCGCGTACCATATCCCCCCGCTCACTGCTCGGCCACACAAGGAGAAGCTTCTTCGCTCGCCCGCCCGAATCCACTTCCCCGTTGGCTCGCAGGCACCGAAAACCCCAATGGAAGAACCGACTGACACGCGGAGCCGCGATTGGAATTCCCTCCCCGATGTTCTCTTGGAGCAGATCTGTAGTCGTATGGACCTACTCAGCACCGTCCGTCTGGCCGCATGCTCGGTGTCTTTGTACCGTCTACTCGTCTGCAACCGGCCGACTTTTTTCAAGACACCCTGCTTGCTGATGCCCGATCCTCGCAGGTGGCCCAGACACCGACTGGACGATCCTACGGAGGTTGCTGTGGTGCCCCTCGACATGCTACCACTACCCGTCCACCTGTCCTTCATGCGCGGCCACTACCGGGCGGGCATGAAGGCCAACTGGATCGTCCTCATCCACCACACCGGTAGTCTGTGGTGTCTCGTGGATATCTACACCCAGCGAGAGATCACCCTTCCATCGTTGGATACCGCCGACATCGAGCCTCGCGGCCCGCTGGACACTCCTGCCTACTACGCACGAGACGCGTCAAGCTTTTGGCTCGACCTCTGTTTGCAGAAAGTTGTAATCTGCGAGTGCCCACACCATCTGTCATGGAATTGTCACGACAGATGTCCTTAGCGTGAGGACTTAGTCGTGAGGCCAACACATCTATGCGGTAGCTTGAGAGGGGTTGGGAGGAATCGAGAGACGCAACACAAGACAAGGATTTAGACAGCTTCGGGCCCCGGGAAACATCATCCGGTAATAGCCCTACATGCTGTTTGTGGATAGGTCTTATTATGATCATGAGGGAGTCGCCGGTAAGTCGGCTCTTTGTGTCTAGCCCTAGAGATTGTTTCTTCTTGCTCATCTCCCTTTTGGGAGCCCTGCCCCTCCTTATATATGTTGAAGGGGCAGTTTACATGACTAGTCCTAGTTGGATTAGGATTACTCTATTACAAGTGGAGTCCTAGTCTTGCTTCCTTTGTAGGAGAATATTCCTTATGCCTTTTCTCTTAAGCCGGCCCACCAGTGCATGAGCCAGCCTTCTGGGCCTTGGGCCTTGTCTTCTATGTGACCCGCTGTCGGGGTCATCCGTGAGTCGTCTGACCAGTGAGCCGCCAGACATGTGAGTTGCTAGTCCTCCGGCGGGTCATCGGTGAAGCGCCAAGTCCGGCCGGGTCATACTTCCGGCCGGGTGATACCGCGGGGTATATCCCCGACATTAGCCCCCAGTTTAATACGGATTTATCCATGTTAAACTGATCCTATAAAGCAAACACAAGAACAACTTTGACAGATTGTGTTCCGGGTTAAAAATTCTTGTACGCCGGCACCTGATCATCCTTAATTCCTTGTGCTCCGGGTTAAATATTCTCCTAAGACAGGACCTGATTATCCTTAAGTCCAATTTTCATTTCCTTCATCTAGAAAATCCGGGTCAAATAAGCTAGCTTCATACTCAATTTGTTGATGTTGGTTTCTCACAGAAAAATATTGTGAAGAATAATCTACTTGAGTCGGCTTCCAAGGCGCCGGGTTAAATAATTTTGGTCTTCAAATACTCATCTGATATTCAGCCGGCTTGAAGATGTAAAACTTGCCGGTTTATCATTACCAAAAACTGCCGGATTATAAAACAGACGATGCTGGGTCATAATTGTTGTTGACACCGGTTTATGTAATTGATCCTCCTGATTTGCTCAAAACTGATAATTTGAAGATTTTTCTCCCTTATATCCATATTACCTGTAGCCCCCAAGTCTTGAGCAGAACAAAGTGATGGTTTAAGACTTGCTCCAATAAATGTTGCAACCATGAAGAAATCCGGTTTATTCATCTCAATCATATAAACTGAATATTCCACACATGTAACCCCCAAGTACCGGGTTGTCATGCTTGCAGCAACCTGGGACTTGTAATTGCTTTATGCTCATGAAAACTTCAACCAGTGTAGCCCCCAAGGGCCGGGTCATTATGCAATAATGAGCAGGGACTTTGTAGATATAACCATCAGAAGACTACATGGATTACAAGCTAATTGCCTTGTTCAACATGGGATTAGTCTATCTAGGATCCGGTCGCCATACATGGTTATGGCTCATCATCAATCCTGTTGAGGCAACATTTCTGTCTGATGCTATAGTGCACGATGGCATCGTTTACGCGGTCGACGCACAGATTGGCTGCCTATACTGGTGGAATCTATCGTCGTGTAATTGTTCTATCTCATCTCATCTTTACCTTATGAATACGACTGCATGTTCATTTGTTGAAAATTTAGAATGCATAGCATGTCTATAACCACATCATTGCTATGTGTTCCTCTCATTTCCTAGATTTTTATGACCACACATGTTATTGTTAGAGTTGATATGAGAACAATTGGCATCTAATGATTGTCAGAATACATATTATGAGCATAACATCATGATTGCTATATGTTACTCTCATTTACAAGATTATTATAACAACGCATGTTATTGCTTAGAGTTGATATGAGAACAGTAGTAGTAAGTGCTATGGTAGAATATGAGTAGGCGCTGCCATAGCTGTTTTCCTCTCATTGTTACATGATGTTTGAACCATGACATGTTGCTAGAATATGAAAGCCATTGGCTTATTTTTTTAACTTGGGGTATGATTGTGACCACGACATTGCAATTCTCTGTCTATGATATGTGTCACTGTTATAATAATCTTAATTCCACACATACTCTGAACATGATTGTTTATTTTTGTCCTTTTGGTCTCCAATTTGAATTGTTGTAGCAGACGCAAATACGCTGGCCTTCATGATTCCAGGACCTGGAATCATACCAGCCGATGGGTGGTGGTTTATCGCTCATTCAGCTGACGGCGGTCATTTGATGCTCATTCACACGTACCAAATTGACCAAACCATTACATCAAACCACATGCAGTACAATGCGTGGGGCGTTCGTGACATTGATGCCTATGGCTGCTTCGTGGTCGAGAAAGATCCCAACTCCGTTGGGCCAGGCGTATTCAACTGGAGGTGGGATTACAGCCTCAGCAACCACTCCTTGTTCCTCGGGCTCAATTATCTGATCATCCAACCAATCATCGATCATACCACCGGCGATGATTACTGTGCTATGCAACTTCCATTTGCGAGGGGGTCCGTGCTTACACATCATACCATGGGTTTCATGAATCACCATATCCAGAGATTCGTCGACATAGATTGTTGCCAGGTAATCTTCAGTGTGTGAAAGGCATCAAGCTTCCATGCGATGGATGGCTTTTGCAAACCCGACATGTGGCGATGTGGTTCATGCCAACAGCAAATATGCACAACTTGATTTCTGCTGATATCTGGACTGAGCCATGTATTCTGCTGTTGTAGCACGACCCTCTTTTGTTGGACATTATGTACTGTTGTTAGTTCGAAGCACTCCTCTGGTTTGAAGGATAGATACCTTCCTGGGATCAAGTGCATCCTAACTCACCTGCATAGGATGTACTAATAATGATGATGGAGATGCTGTGTAGAAGCAATATATATATCAGTTAGGCTTCAAGTGCGTACTTGTTAGTTAAACCTATGTATAAATTGTGACACTAAATACGACTAGTAAGTAGTACAGTAGCAGTACTAGTATACGTCGGTCAAATTATTCATCATGTCCACACATTGAATTGACGCGACAACACGCTGCGCGTGAGGTGACACAAGAATCCCGGTGACGTGTTCGGGTATTCTGGACTTCAGATTTGGAGTACCACTTATCTGTCGAAATCTTTCATCATTCACTTAAAACAGTCAATTGATCATACATTGAGTACCATATAACTAGAATTACCGATGCAAGTCGAAGAAGGATTGGTCGGTGCTGCCGGCTGGTGTCAAGTTCGATCCCACGGATCAGGAGCTGATCGAGCACCTTGAGGCCAAAGTGAGTGCTGACAGCACGAGATTTCAGTCTCTCATCGATTTGTTCATACCAACCATCGACAACGAGCACATCATATGCTACACCCAACCTGAGAAACTTCCAGGTAAGACACTGATCGGCCGTCTACTTGCACAAACATATTCCTTTGTTTATAGCTCTATTTTTCTCTTTAGATGCAGACCTGGTGAAGCAATTACAATTTGACAGTTAATAAAAAGTGAAACAAGTGACTGCAACATGCCAAAGATGTTATGAAAATGCCAACTACGTACACTAAAACCTGTATTCCACAATACTGCAGGTGTCACACTAAGTGGCCTAAGGAAGCAATTCTTCCAGCGCAATTCCAGGGCGTTCAAAAGGGGCACGTGGACGTGTTGCAAGATACAATCGGAGTGCGGCATGCACCCGATGTGGCACAATACCGGCAATACCTTGCCGGTGATGGTCAACGGCCGACAGACGGGTAGCAAAAAAGGTTCTGGTGCTGCACACCAACAAGAACTTCGACCAGCAGAGGACCAACTGGGTGGTGCACCAATACCACCTCGGGGACATGGAGCAAGAGAAGGAGCGGGAACTGATCTTCTACAAGATTTTCTATGAGACGAACACTAGGGCCAGTAGTAGAAAGATTATAATTTAGTTAGGTATTGGTAGTTGTACTACCTTGTCGTCCGCAAGTTGGTATTGTTGTTAATGATCTTTTGGTATGAACTTGCATTTTCTTCCAACCATTATGCCGAGGGTCGGAGTGGATATAAAGCTGAATCATTTGTTTTGGAACGAATTTTCAGGCACCTGATTTTTATTTGATGGGTAGCATAAGCACCCGCCGTTCGAATTCCCAGTTCTCCAATTTTTTCGAAACAAGTGCATGCACTTATTATCACGATAAAAAAAACAATATCCATGCTGCATCATAGTTATCAGTCTGTACTTGCAGAATTCTCTCGTTTATTGAGCACGTATATTGTTTTTTAGGTCGAGCAAGTTCCAACTGGGCTGCAGACTGCCCAGGGTTGGTTTTGTTTTTAACAGGCCCAGCCCATGATGACAACGGGGCACAAAGATCCAGCAGGTATCTACTGCCCTCTGGCCCGCCATCGTTAGTTATATTTTGTCTTACCACATCCGCAGGCAGTTTTTTTACTGAATCAAACACACAACCCAGTTCTATTTTCCTCTTGAAACACATGTCCTACATCCATTTTCTAATCTCTACCTATAGTTTTACTAGTTCATATACACGTATCATTATATTGAAAACACATGAAATTCACTTTTCATATTTACATCCTTATTTTTGTTGTTTTTCCCACCCAGCGCTGATTTTTTTACCACTGGTTTTCCCTTAAACCAACTCAATTGTCCCACGTCTTATTTGCTCAGAAAAACAAAACGATCTTTTTGGCAAATCAATAAGTTGTTAAAAAAATGTTTATCATTTCAGGATTACAAGAGTTCGCACTCCACCGAAATATGCAAAATAAGGTTGAACTTTTTGACCATGGTCCTGGGCAGAAAATGGGCTGTAATAAATTACTTAAGAATTAGCAAATGGGCTGCAAATTATAAAAAATAGCAAATGGGCTTTATGTTGTCTGCCACAGATTTGGAGGCTGACTTGTGGGCCTACCAAGCTCATGCGTACACAAGGTTTCGCAAAAAGGAAAGTTAGTCAACAATCGACTCTACCAGCATTAGACCGTTAGATGTCAATCTAACAGCAATCGTGCTTCTTCAGTCTCTGATCTTCCTGCCCCAGCCGCCCAAACCAGCACCGTCAGAACCGCCTGCTCCCGCCTCCCGTGGCCGGCAATACTGCCGGGCAGGCCTCACGGCCCCATCATTCTCGCATCCCTGGCCTGTCTATCCCTCTACTCACCCACACCTCCTATTATTTTCCGGCGACGGCAGCCGAACGAGTCAACCCTCGTACTCTCCACCACTTGGGGAGCCACTGCCGTGTCTTCCCCGGCTCCGTGTCGTTCCCTTTGTAGGCCTCACCGTCGTCCACCGCCATGGTGCTCTCGGTGCGGCGTGGTCAACGATGTCCATCCAACGGCCGTAGTGCTTCTTCAACCTCTGGTCTTCTTGCCCCAGCCGCCCAAAGCAGCGCCGGTCGTGCCGCATGCTCCTGCCTCCCGTGGCCGGCTGTGCTGCCGCGGAGGCCTCACCGTCCCCATACTACTCCCATCACTGGCCAGGCCATCCCTCCACTAATACGTCTCCAACGTATCTATAATATTTGATTGCTCCATGCTACACTACTGTTTTAGGCAATATTGAGCTTTTTTACCCACTTTTATATTATTTTTGGGACTAACCTATTAACCGGAGGCCCAGCCCAGATTTGCTGTTTTATGCCTATTTCAGTGTTTCGAGGAAAAGGAATATCAGACGGAGTCAACACGGAACGAAATCAACTAGAGAAATTAATTTTGGAAGGGAACCAATCATATGGGCTTGGAGTGCACGTCAGGGGATTCCCGGGCTGCCCATGAGGGTGGGGGCGCCCCCCTGGGAGTGCCCCCCTACCTCGTGAGCACCCCGGAGGTCCACCGACGTACCCCCTGCACCCATATATAACTACATACCCTAAAACTTCCAGAACGGAAGATAGATCGGGAGTTCCGCCGCCGCAAGCCTCTGTAGCCACCAAAAACCAATTGGGACCCTATTTCGGCACCCTGCCAGAGGGGGATCCCATCACCGATGGCCATCTTCATCATCCCGGTGCTATCCATGACGAGGAGGGAGTAGTTCACCCTCGGGGCTGAGGGTATGTACCAGTAGCTATGTGTTTGATCTCTCTCTCTCTCTCTCTCGTGTTCTTGAGGTGATACGATTTTGACGTATCCTGAGCTTTGCTATTGTAGTTGGATCTTATGATGTTTCTCCCCCTCTACTCTCTTGTGATGAATTGAGTTTCCCCTTTGAAGTTATCTTATCGGATTGAGTCTTTATGAGAACACTTGATGTATGTCTTGCCGTGATTATCTGTGGTGACAATGGGATATCATGTGCCACTTGATGTATGTTTTGGTGATCAACTTGCGGGTCTCGTGACATTGGGAACCTATGCATAGGGGCTGGCACATGTTCTTGACTCTCCGGTAGGAACTTTGGGGCACATTTTGAAGTACTTTTATGTTGGTTGGATGAATCTGAGATTGTGTGATGCATATTATATAATCATGCCCACGGATACTTGAGGTGACAATGGAGTATCTAGGTGACATTAGGATTTTGGTTGATTTGTATCTTAAGGTGTTATTCTAGTACGAACTCTTTTATAGATCGATCCAAACGAATAACTTTGTGGTGGTTTCGTACCCGACCATAATCTCTACGTTTGTTCTCTGCTATTAGTGGCTTTGGAGTGACTCTTTGTTGCATGTTGAGGGCTTGTCATATGTTCTATCTATGTTATTATTGTTGAGAGAACTTGCACTAGGATAAGTATGAACCCTAGGCCTTGTTTCCTATCATTGCAATACCGTTTACGCTCACTTTTATCATTAGTTACCTTGCTGTTTTTATTATTTCAGATTACAAATACCTTTATCTACCATCCATATTGCACTTGTATCACCATCTCTTCGCCGAACTAGTGCACCTATACAATTTACCATTGTATTGGGTGTGTTGGGGACACAAGAGACTTTTTGTTATTTGGTTGCAGGGTTGCTTGAGAGAGACCATCTTCATCCTATGCCTCCTATGGATTGATAAACCTTAGGTCATCCACTTGAGGGAAATTTGCTACTGTCCTACAAACCTCTGCACCTGCAGGCCCAACAACGTCTACAAGAAGAAGGTTGTGTAGTAGACATCAAGCTCTTTTCTGGCGCTGTTGCCGGGGAGGCTAGGTAAGTGAAGGTATATCTTTAGATCTTGCAATCGAATCTTTTTGTTTCTTATTTTAGCACTAGTCTAGTTATAAAAGAAAATTACAAAAATGGAGTTGAGTTTGTCTCATACGTTACGTCTTTTTAATATCTTCCGTGAGAATGATGGAAAGGAAAATTGTGCTCTAGTGCTAGAAGAAGAAATCTCTAAATTGTTTGGCACTAAATCTTTTAATGATGAGCATGATTGCAATGTTTTTAGTACGAATTCTTTGAATATCCATGATGCTAATGATGATTGCACTAGTTATGATGAAAATGCCTCCTATAAGCATGTCAATTTTTGTGGAGTGCATTGGGCTTGCAAGGACACACCAAATAGGGAAGATAGATATTGCAAGAGGCATAAGTACTTAGAAACCAAATTGTTGCAAGAAGAGTTAGATGAATGTGCTGGAAGATTCAATATTTTTCGCGCCCCTTGTGAACTTTGCAATGAACATGGTCATTTAAAGCTCCAATGCTATTTGTTTCATGATCAAGTCGTGTCCAAATATTGTGATAATTTGATTACCCTTGAGCATCATAAGGAGCTTAGCCTTCTTTTGGGGTATGAAGAAATGAAACGTATAACTGAGGGTATTCCAAAATTTAATCTTGATAGAATTCTTGATTTTGATCTCGAGAAGATTTATATGTATTGTGCGGTGAATTGCATTGAAAATCCTTATATTGCCAAACACATAAAGAAAAGAAAACAAATAGAGGATGATGAGGATACTAATGAAACAGAAGAGACTTCCCAATCTCGTCCTATTATTTCTTATGATGAATCAGGTAACGAGGAGGAGCTTTCTATTCAACCAATCTCATCAATAAGGAGCTCAAAGAGGAAGGTTGAATCTACACATAATGTGAAGAATAAAAAGAAAAGAAGGAGAAACTAAGGTAAAAAGGTATCCCTCCCGAATGAAGTTGCTCCTACTACTCATTGTGATGATGATAATTGCTATACTATTGGTGCTATCAATATTTTTAATCATGAGAGTGATTATGCTTATGATATGAAAAGGCCCAAGCTTGGGGAATATATTTGCTGCAATTAATGTTTGTCCAAAGCTTGGGGATGCTGTGTTTAATAATGATGATATTTTTAGCCTCTCAAGTTTTGATATGCAAAGTAGTTATGATGATAGCATGCCTTCTACCTATGATGATTATATTTATGAAAGTGGGTTTGGAAGAGTGTCAACTTTAGTAAGTAGTGATCCCACAATATTGGAGGATGTTGAATCTTATAATATTTATGAAAGTGGATTTGGAAGAGTGTCAACTTTATTTAGTGATTCCACTATCTTGGGAGAGGTTTCAATCGATTATGATGAGAACGAAGTTGCTACTTATGATGATTATTCTGATGAAACTTATGCTATAAAAAGTAGTGATTATTATATTTACAAATCTTGTCATGATTATGATTATCCTTTTTCTGAACATTACTCTTTTAATGTGGCAACAATTTTTAGTGTTCAAGTCCCTTATGATACTCCCATTATTATTCATGAGAAGAATTTTGCTTATGTGGAGAGTAGTGAATTTTCTATGCAAGTATATCATGAAAAGAATGCTTTAGGTGCTGGTTATATTGTTGAATTCATTCATTATGCTACTGAAAATTATTATGAGGTAGGAATATATGCTTGTAGGAATTGCAATAATATCAAGTTTCCTCTCTATGTGCTTAAAATCTTGAAGCTATGCTTGTTTTACCTTCCTATGCTAGTTGATTATTGTTCCCATAAGTTATTTGCTAACAAAATTCCTATTCATAGGAAGTGGGTTAGACTTAAATTTTCTAGTCATATGCTTCATGATGCTCCCGTTATGTTTCAATTCTTATCTTTTATGTGAGCATCATTGTCATCATCATGCCTAGCTAGAAAGGCATTAAAGAAAAGCGCTTGTTGGGAAACAACCCAATATTTATCCTTACTGTTTTCGTGTGTTAACATGATTATTCTACTGTAGTAATCATGTTTTATAGCTTTTGTTTCAATAAAGTGCCAAGTAAGACCTTTAGGATGGCTTACGGTGATAGTTGTGTTGATCCTGCTGAAAAGAAGAAACTTTTGCACCCAGTAAATTAGTTTTGTTAATTCGCAGAAATGCGCTTCTGATCTGATTCTATTTGCTATGGATTGGTACACGAATTGCTTAGCACTTCCTAATTTGGTAGGATTTTTGGAGTTCCAGAAGTGTACGTTGGAAACAGCTTACTACAGACTGTTCTGTTTTTGACAGATTCTGGTTTCTATGTGTTGTTTGCTTATTTTGATGAATCTATGAGTAGTATCGGAGGGTATGAACCATAGATAAGTTAGAATACAGTAGACATTACACCAATATGAATTTAGTGAGTTCATTACAGTACCTAAGTGGTGGTTTTATTTTCTTATACTAACAGAGCTTACGAGTTCTCTATTGAGTTTTGTGTTGTGAAGTTTTCAAGTTTTGGGTGAATTCTTTTGATGGATTATGGAACAAGGAGTGGCAAGATCCTAAGCTTGGGGATGCCCATGGCACCCCCAAGATAATCCAAGGACACCAAAAAGTCAAAGCTTGGGGATGCCCCGGAAGGCATTCCCTCTTTCGTCTACTTCCATCGGTAATTTACTTGGAGCTATATTTTTATTCACCACATCATATGTGTTTTGCTTGGAGTGTCATGTAGTTTTCTTTAGCTTTGCTTGCTGTTTGAATAAAGTATCAAGATCTGAAATTATTAAACGGCAGAGTCTTCGCATAGTTGCATAATTATTTAGCTACTCATTGATCTTCACTTATATCTTTCGGAGTAGTTTGTCATTTGCTCTAGTACTTCACTTATATCTTTTAGAGCACGTTGGTGGATTTGTTTTATAGAAACTATTGATCTCTCATGCTTCACTTAGATTATTTTGAGAGTCATTAATAGCATGGTAATTCGCTTAATGTTAATATACTTACTGTTCAAAACATGTGAAACTTTCTTTTGAGTAAATTGAATACTAAGATAAGTTTGATGCTTGATAATTGTTTTGAGATATGGAGGTAATAATATCAAAGTCGTGCTAGTTGATAATTGTGAATTTGATAAATACTTGTGTTGAACTTTGCAAGTCCCGTAGCATGCATGTATGGGTAAAGTTGTGTAACAAATTTGAAACATGAAGTGTACCTGGCTTGTGCATCCTTATGAGTGGCGGTCGGGGACGACTGATGGTCTTTTCCTACCAATCTATCCCCTAGGAGCACGCGCACACTACTTGATTTTGATGACTTCTAAAATTTTGCAATAAGTATATGAGTTCTTTTGACTAATGTTGAGTCCATGGATTATACGCACTCTCACCTTTCCACCTTTGCTAGCCTCTTCGGTACCGTGCATTGCCCTTTCTCACCTTGAGAGTTGGCGCAAACTTCGCCGGTGCATCCAAACCCCGTGATACGATACGCTCTATCACACATAAACCTCTTTATATCTTCCTCAAAACAGCCACCATACCTACCTATCATGGAATTTCCATAGCCATTCCGAGATATATTGCCATGCAACTTCCACCATCATATTCATGACATACATTACTTTTGTCATATTGCCATTGCATGATCATGTAGTTGACATCGTATTTGTGGCAAAGCCACCATGCATAATTTTTTATACATGTCACTCTTGATTCATTTCACCATCCCGGTACACCGCTGGAGGCATTCATATAGAGTCATATCTTGTTCTAAGTTTCGATAGAAGTGTGTAATCAATAGAAGTGTGATGATCATCATTATTAGAGCATTGCCCAAATAAAAAAAAGAGAAAGGCCAAAAAAAGAAAGGCCCAAAAAAAAGAGAAAGGCCAAAAAAGGCCCAAAAAAACAAAAGAAAAGAAAAGAAAATGGCAATGCTACTATCTCTTTTTCCACACTTGTGCTTCAAAGTAGCACCTTGTTCTTCATGTAGTGAGTCTCATATAGTGTGCTTCAAAGTAGCACCTTGTTCTTCATGTAGTGAGAGTCTCATAAGTTGTCTTTTTATACTAGTGGGAATTTTTCATTATATAACTTCGCTTGTATATTCCTACGATGGGCTTCCTCAAATGCCCTAGGTCTTCATGAGCAAGCGAGTTGGATGCACACCCACTAGTTTTTTTTGTTGAGCATTCATAGCTCTAGTGCATCCGTTGCATGGCAATCCCTACTCCTCATGTTGACATCAATTGACGGGCATCTCCATAGCCCGTTGACTAGCCTCATCAATGTGAGACTTTCTCCTTTTTTGTCTTCTCCACACAATCCCCATCATCATATTCTATTCCACCCATAGTGCTATATCCATGGCTCACGCTCATGTATTGCGTGAAGGTTGAAAAAGTTTGAGATTATTTGAGTATGAAACAATTGCTTGGCATGTCATCCGGGGTATAGAAGTTGGGAACATCTTTGTGTGACGAAAATGAAGCATGACCTAACTATATGATTTTATAGGGATGAACTTTCTTTTGCCATGTTATTTTGAGAAGACATGATTGCTTTGATTAGTATGCTTGAAGTATTATTATTTTTGTGTCAATATGAACTTTTGTCTTGAATCTTTCGGACCTGAATATTTATGCCACAATTAAGAAGATTTACAATGAAATTATGCCAAAGTATCTCTCCACATCAAATATTATTTTTTATCATTTACCTACTCGAGGATGACCAGGAATTAAGCTTGGGGATGCTTGATACGTCTCCAACGTATCTATAATTTTTGATTGCTCCATGCTACTTTATCTATTGTTTTAGGCAATATTGGGCTTTATTATCCACTTTTATATTATTTTTGGGACTAACCTATTAACCGGAGGCCCAACCCAGATTTGCTGTTTTATGCCTATTTCAGTGTTTCGAGGAAAAGGAATATCAGACGGAGTCAAAACGGAACGAAATCAACTGGAGAAGTTAATTTTGGAAGGAAACCAATCAGATGGGCTTGGAGTGCATGTCAGGGGATTCCTGGGCTGCCCACGAGTGTGGGGGCGCGCCCCCTACCTCGTGAGCACCCCGGAGGTCCACCGGCATACCCCCTGCACCCATATATACCTACGTACCCTAAAACTTCCAGAACGGAAGATAGATCGGGAGTTCCGCCGCCGCAAGCCACTGTAGCCACCAAAAACCAATCGGGACCCTGTTCCGACACCCTGCCGGAGGGGGATCCCATCACCGGTGGCCATCTTCATCATCCCGGCGCTATCCATGACGAGGAGGGAGTAGTTCGCCCTCGGGGATGAGGGTATGTACCAGTAGCTATGTGTTTGATCTCTCTCTCATGTTCTTGAGGTGATACGATCTGGATGTATCCCGAGCTTTGCTATTGTAGTTGGATCTTATGATTTTTCTCCCCCTCTACTCTCTTGTGATGAATTGAGTTTCCCCTTTGAAGTTATCTTATCGGATTGAGTCTTTATGAGAACACTTGATGTATGTCTTGCCGTGATTATTTGTGGTGACAATGGGATATCATGTGCCACTTGATATATGTTTTGGTGATCAACTTGGGGGTTTCGTGACATTGGGAACCTATGCACAGGGGTTGGCACACGTTCTTGACTCTCCGGTAGGAACTTTGGGGCACTCTTTGAAGTACTTTTATGTTGGTTGGATGAATCTGAGATTGTGTGATGCATATCGTATAATCATGCCCACGGATACTTGAGGTGACAATGGAGTATCTAGGTGACATTAGGGTTTTGGTTGATTTGTATCTTAAGGTGTTATTCTAGTATGAACTCTTTTATAGATCGATCTGAACGAGTAACTTTGTGGTGCTTTCGTACCCGACCATAATCTCTAGGTTTGTTCTCCGCTATTAGTGGCTTTGGAGTGACTCTTTGTTGCATGTTGAGGGCTTGTCATATGTTCTATCTATGTTATTATTGTTGAGAGAACATGCACTAGTGAAAGTATGAACCCTAGGCCTTGTTTCCTATCATTGAAATACCGTTTACGCTCACTTTTATCATTAGTTACCTTGCTGTTTTTATTATTTCAGCTTACAAATACCTTTATCTACCATCCATATTGCACTTGTATCACCATCTCTTCGCCAAACTAGTGCACCTATACAATTTACCATTGTATTGGGTGTGTTGGGGACACATGAGAGTTTTTGTTATTTGGTTGCAGGGTTGCTTGACAGAGACCATCTTCATCCTACGCCTCCTACGGATTGATAAACCTTAGGTCATCCACTTGAGGGAAATTTGCTACTGTCCTACAAACCTGTGCACTTGCAGGCCCAACAACGTCTACAAGAAGAAGGTTGTGTAGTAGACATCATCCACTCACCCACTCCCCCTGTTATTCTGCGGCGACGACAGCCTCACACCGCAGATGAACTAGTGAACCCTCGTGCTCCTCTCCGTGTGGGCATCCACTGCCGCGTCTTCCCCAGCTCCACGTCGTCCCCTTCCTAGGCCTCACCGTCGTCCACCGCCGTGGTGCTCTCGGCGCGGTGTGGTCATTGTGGTCAATGACCGACTTCCATTAGAAGAGTACTGTACATGGAGAGGCTGACAGCTGGGTCCACGGCAGCCGCAAGGAAGTGCCTCCTTATTATGCGCAAAATAATCATTCCTCCACGTGACAGCAGGGACCCACCGGACGGGCCACCAGTATTTCGCGGAAAAAAATGTTCCCCCCCTGACTGCTGGGACCCACCGGACGGGCCACCGTATTTTGCAAAAAAAATGTTTGCCCCTGACTGCTGGGACCCATCGGACGGACCACCGTATTTCGTGAAAATAACGTTCCCCCGCTGTCAGCTCGGACCCACCGGAAGTGCCTCCTTATTACGCACAGAAAAATGAATACTCCCCCTGCTAGCTGGGACCCACCATGGTGGGAGGCTGACTTGCGGGCATACTAAGTTGACGGGGAGGGAGGGCTTTGTCAACTTAATCAATATGAACGATTCTAGCTCCAGTGACCGTACGATGTCCATCCAACGGCCGTCGTGCTTCTTCAATCTCTGCTCTTCCTGCTCCAGCTGCTCAAACAAGCGCCGGTGGGACTGCCTACTCCCTCCTCCCGGCGGCCGGCTGTGCTGCCGCGCAGCCCTCACCGCCCCACCATACTCCCATCGCTGGCCTAGCCATCCCTCTACTCACCCACACATGTTGTTATTCTCCGGCGATGGAAGACGAACCAGTAAACCCTCATACAGTCGTACTCCCCTCCGCGTGGGAAACAACTGCCGAGTCTTCCCTGCCTCCGCATCGTCCCCTTCCTAGGCCTCGCCGTCGGCCACCGCCCTGGTGCTCTCGGCGCGGCCTGGTCAACGTGGTCAACAACCGACATGCATCTGAAGTGGACTGTACGTGGAGAGGCTCACAGCTGGGTCCACGGCCGCACGCAAGGAAATGCCTCCTTATTACACGCAAAATAATGATACCTCCACTTGACATCAGGGACCCACCGAAAGGGCCTCTGTATTTCACGAAAAAAACATTACCGCCGCTGACAGCTCGGACCCACCAGCTATATCTTCGCAGGCAAGGAAGTGCCTCCTTATTACACACAAAAAATGAATACTCCCCCTGTTAGCTGGGACCCAGTATAGTGGCAGGCTGACTTGTGGGCCTACTAAGTTAACGGGGTCGGAGGGCTTTGTCAACTTAGTCAATATGCATGATTCTAGCTCTAGTGACCGTACGATGTCCATCCAACGGCCGTAGTGCTTCTTCAACCTCTGGTCTTCTTGCTCCAGCCGCCCAAACCAGCGCCGGTCGTGCCTCGTGCTCCTGCCTCCCGTGGCTGTCTGCCATGCGGCAGAGGTGTCACCTCCCCCTACTACTCCCACCGCTTGCCATGTCATCCCTCTACTCACCCACACCCCATGTTATTCTGCGGCGACGACAGCCTCACACCGCAGCGAACCAGTGAACCCTCGTACTCCTCTATGCGTGGGCATCCACTGCCTCGTCTTCCCCGGCTCCGTGTCGTCTCCTTCCTAGGCCTCGCCATTGTCCACCGCCCTGGTGCTCTCCAGGCGGCGTGGTGAACATGGTCAAGGAACGGCTTCCATCGGACGTGGACTGTACGTGGGGAGGCTGACAGCTGGGTCCACGGCCGCAGCAAGGAAGTGCCTCCTTATTACGTGCAAAATAATTATTCCTCCACCTGACAGCGGGGACCCACAGGACGGGCCACCGTATTTCACGAAAAAAACGTTTCCCCCTGACTGCTGGGACCCACCAGCTACATCTTCGCACGCAAGGAAGTGCGTCCGGGAAAAAAACGATTTGCCCCCCTGATTGCTGGGACCCACCAGCTACATCTTCGCACGCAAGGAAGTGCGTCTGGGCAAAAAAAAACGATTCGCCCCCCTGACTGTTGGGACCCACCAGCTACATCTTCGCAGGCAAGGAAGTGCCTGATAGTTGGGACCCACCTGGTCGAAGAGTACGTAGCGTTGTCATTCTGGTCGACCTGTACGTACATACTGGTCGATGTAGAGGGGCGCACGCGTCATAGTAGAGGCGCGCACGTGTCGTAGTAGAGGCACGCACGTAGCATGTACACGTACGTACATCGGCGAGGGTGCAAGAAAGAAAATACGGCCACGTACGTACATACGGGCAGGGTCTCAAACGCCTACTCGCGCATACGTACATGGCTGTGTCAGAACGGAGAAACAGCGTCGTCGTCGTGTTCATGGGGAGCCAACCGGCTGGGTTGGAACGGAATGCATGGTCGTGTTCATCAGGAGAGCTTGGACGGAACAGGCGATGGAAACGAGGCCTGGCGTACCGCACAACGGAGGAAACGGACCTCCTACGTTCGGAACAGGGTCCTGTTGATCGGGAGGGGTGTGGCGTACTGCAAAGCGGACGAAACAGACCTCCTACGGTCGAAACGGGGGTCCTGTTGATCGGGAGGGGTGTGGCGTACCGCAAAACGGACGAAACGGACCTCCTACGGTCGAAACGGGGGTCCTGTTGATCGGGAGGGGTGTGGCGTACCACAAAATGGAGGAAACGGACCTCCTACGGTCGAAACGGGGGTCCTATTCATCGGGAGGGGTGTGGCGTACCACAAAACGGGACTCCACGAGACACTGTTCATCTCCACCATCGACCTCCTCCAGCCTCCACGGCTACCGTCGACCTCCTCCAGCCTCCACGGGCTCCTATTCATCCAGCCTCCACCGCGCGCTACTCCACCAGCTACTATTCAACCACCCCTCCACGGGCACCCCTCCACCATCTACTATTCATCCAGCCCTCCACACCAAGGGGTCCTGTTCAACCACCCCTCCACGGCCACCCCTCCACCATCTACTGTTCATAACACTCACTGTTCATCCAATCGATCGACTTCAGTTAGCAGCAGTAGCGAAGGAATCGCTCCATCGGGTTCAGTTAACACCCATCGATCGATCGCTCGGGTTCAGTTATGCGTAGCCTGCAGTGCAATCGCTCGGGTTCAGTTAGAGCCCAACGCCTCGCTTGGGTTCAGTTAGAGCCAACGCCTCGCACACACGCGCGTACGTTTACGAGAGAAACGCGCATCGCTCGGCCCCAGACCTCCCACCGTAACCGGCAACTCCCCGAAATTTCCCCCCCCCCCCTCGCTTCTACCATGTTTTTGTCATCATGGACGGCCCAAAGAATGTCATGCAGCTGCGTATCCGGCCCGCCCAGGACGAAAAGCCCATTTTCTGTCATGATTTTTTGTCATAGAAGTAGGAGCCCACCACATCTGTGATGATACCGGGTTTTGTCACAATTATCGTCATAGAAGTGTCATATGTATGACAAAAAAAAATTGTTCGGCCCAAAATGTCACAGATGTGTCTTTTTTTTGTAGTGGCGATTGCTGAGGCATCCGAGATGGCTTACGCGGTGTCGGACTTGGAGGAGGAGTGGCACACATTGGTGGACTTGGAGGAGGAGGAGTGGCCTCACGCGTTGGATGAGTTGAAGGAGGAGGAGTGGCCTCACGCGTTGGCTGAGTTGAAGCAGGAGCAGTGGCCTCACGCAATGGCTGAGTTGAAGCAAGAGGAGTGGCCTCACATGTTGACTGAGTTGAAGCAGGAGGAGTCGCCTCACACGTTGGAGGAGCGTGAGTCGTGTGCTCCTCGTCACCTCCTGGAATTTCAAGCTCTAGCTGACGCCGTGTTGGTAGACTTGGAAAGATGATGCAATCCTTTCTCCATAGGATGATATGATGTATGGCCTCTCCCAGTGTGTGCTCCTCGTCACCTCTAGGAATGTTAAGCTGTAGCCCTGAATAATGGTCCACCACCTCATCAACCACGACACGAGCATAGCCGGTTGGAATCGTTTCGCAATGGTAGGTTGCTCCGGGGGGATTTGTATAAGCAACGGCGTCCGCCGCCTTCATGGATATGTTCTTTACTTTGAAGTGTAGCTCACAGTTAGTGTTCTCCTTGATGTCATCCGCGGGGTATCTATCCAGCAGTGCGTCGCCTGGGGCGGAACCCACGCTGCTTCTCGGCATGGATGGGATGGTGCTACCCAATGCTGGATCATGTGCTAGCTGCGGCCGCTGCTGAGACCCCCTTTCCTGGCTAAGCGAGTCGATCTTCTCCTTTTTCCTCTGGAATTTGAGTGCCAAGTCCACGTGCGCTGATTCTAGGCCTTCAAGCCGTTCTGCTTCCTGCTTCCTCTACTCGTCCTCCAGCTTCTTCTTCTTCTCCTCCTCCATCTTCCTTCTCGCACGGCTTCTGTGGTCGGCGTTCCACTCAGAAAAGCCCTCATACCACGGAACAACGCCCTTGCCTCGTGTTCTTCCTGGGTGTTCAGGATTTCCTAGGGCGCACGTAAGCTCGTCGTTCTCTCTGTTGGGCGTGAACACCCCCATTCGAGCTTCTTCTATTGGTTCAATTAACTTTTCATCGGCTCCTTTAAGACTTTCCTTCTTCGAAACCAAGCCTGTCTTCGGGTCCAACGCCCCCCATGCGCATAGAACCAACTTCTGCACCTGGGGGGCCAGCTCCTAGTAACTGGAGTGACCCCTGCATCCACCATCTCTTGCTCAAACTTATCCCACTTAGGAATTGCCACCGCGTAGCCACCTGGCCCCAGCCTATGGAATTGCTCCTTTTTGGCGGCATTGGCCTTGTTTTTTCTGGACCGTTCCTTAGATAATCCTGATTCCTTGAATTTCACGAAATCGTCCCAGTGTTTTCTTTGGTTCTCAAGTGTTCCCTTGAATTCTGGAGTCTTCTTTCCTGCTTTGACGTAGTCCTTCCATACAGTTTTCTTGTGGTTGTTGAATGCAGTTGCCATCTTCCTAAGAGCAGCATCCTTGACTTTCTCCCCATCTGCAGCTGTGAAATGATCTGATAGGGTGAAATGTTCCATGAGTTCTTCCCAAAGCACAATTTTTGCTTTGTCATCGACAAAAGTAAGATCTGGATGGGGCTTTGATGGCTTTTTCATTCTTGAAGGGAGATCAGGAGTTTGTCCCTCACAAGAACTCCGCGCCGACGAATGAACTTGTTCGCAATGTTCTTAGGCGCTATTGGTTCGCCATTAGTTTTGGTGGCCTCGATGTTGTACTTTACGCCCTCCTTCAACTTTTTTCCCTTGCCTCGCACTCTGCTTGTAGACGATTTGCTTGATCCGGAGGGCTGAAAAGAAGAAAGGTCGATTTGTTAATATATCTTCAAATCATTTAAAACATGTGATGATCACCAGATGCCTGCTTATATAAATATACCTCGACGGTCTCTGTTTTATCAAGATCAACATTTTCTTCGCCTTCATAATCATTAATTTTGTCGTCATCATAATCATTAATTTCGTCGCCATCATAATCATTAATTTCTTTGCCATCATAATCCATGACTTCATCAATTCGGTCGTCGCGATTGAATATCATATCATCACCCTCCCCGGTATTGTTCAGATATTGCGAGCGTATGATATCGAACATGGCCTATTCTCCCTCTCTGCCGGTATTGTCGGCCATAGTTTTTATTTAACAAATCCAGAAGAAATATAAAACAATTTAGTATTCAAATTACAATATGCATGCATGTACTCAATAAGAGGAAATCCTGAATCATAGTACATAATATGCATCGTCTCGAATAATATATAATCTCGAATACATCGTCTTGAATATTATATATCTAATACATCACTAGCTAGCTAGCTAATAAAGACCGAATACTACAAAATAATCTAGGCAACTCGTGGTTCCTGAGGCGCGGTGTCAGGACCCCGATTCTATGCCACACCGATCTAGCATGTAACACCTCATATCACTTTGCGGCCTCATGCACGATATTCCCACGGGTGTCGCGTTACCATGCCCGGGACCGTTTGCGCCTTTTGGCACACGTATATGATAGTGTCGCTAGCATCCATATGACAAAGAACCCGGGCTGACATGGCTAGTCGTGAACCCAAAGTGGCACTAACTTACAGGGACATGCATACATGACCCAGCAACGAACGTGTCAGTCATCAGCGAGTGAATCTGGGCTGTAGCAACTGGGCTAGCAGGACTCTGGTAAACCGGCTGTAGTAGGCTAAAAGGACTCCGGTAGACACCGCGTGACATTTCCCCGAAGGGACAGACACAGGAACGAAGAAGGACACATGCCGACCAGCCTAAGTGTTCCGGAGTAGTAGCAAGCTACCAGGGCTCAGTGGAAGCACTAGGAGACATTTCCCGGTAAGAGAGGCTAGTAAGGATAAACAACTAGATAGTCAGATCCCACACATAGCAATACACATTACACGTACGCATAACATGCAAGTATGTGCTGTACATCATGGCATCACAACATAACTCAACAACTCATATAGATAAAGGCTAAGAAGAGCCATCATAGCATTTATTACAAATAGGGGTCACATGACCCAACATTCAGAGCAAACAAGCAACAAGCGGAAGCATTACATGTCTAAGTACAGACATCTACAAATGAAAAGGGCTGAAGAGCCTGACTATCTACAACATCCGATCAAGACCGTAGCTGAGGTACAAGCTACTTGTCGAAGTCCGCGAGAATACTAGTAAGACCGAAGTCTCCGCTGGAAAAACATAAATAAAGCAACATGAGTACAAAGGTACTCAGCAAGACTTACATCAGATCCTATCATACATGCACTTGTATCAAGAGGGTAATGTGGGGTTTAGTTGCAGCAAGCCAGCTTTGACTCTATGGCTATCCTGTTCTACGACTACCATAACTTCTTTGAGGTGATATGGCGCACACGAGTCCACTAATCACCACACAATACACTACTATGGAATCATCCCCGTCTCCCTACAAGAAGGCCATCCATAGCACTCACACTTGTCTTGAGCATTTTAGAGTATCCACTTCAAGTTGTCTATGTACCATGTATGCATCCAAGAAGTCCATAACCACAGACCCGGCTATTCGAATAGATCATGTTAAACCTGCAGGGGTGTACCTCTTCACACACGCTCTCGCCACTTACCACCATGTACATGTCGTGTATCTCGGCAACCTTCAAGCGGAAGCCTGGCGAGGGAGTCGGCCATGACCTGACTAACCACACAAGACTCTAGTCCAGGTTTATCGCCTATTCGGGTTCCATCCGCAAGGAGATCCGGCCGGGGTGTCACTCACGGCCCCAAACGATGTGAGCAGGGTTCCCAAGCCCACCATCCTGGTGCCACTTGGTACACCGTGCCACTGTGCCTAGTCTGTCCCATGCCCACCTGGCCGGGTGCAACTTGGTAGACTACTAACACTACCTACAAACACCAGAGACTAATTGCAACTCCTGGACAGGGATCAAGTTGGTTAATAAGTCGAGAGGGGCACTTAAGCATTCCAATGTGTGGTAGTAGCTAGTCATTGGACAACATAAACAGAACTCAGTTCTTAAGGATGGTTCCAGTGAGACAACCCACCATGTACTCCTACATGGCCTCTCACCGCTACCTTTACCAAATTGTGTTCACACACTTAACTCTCAGCATCAGAACATAGAGCACTGTACTCCAATTCATTCCCAATGAATCAGACCTGACACACTCTAATCAATAGCAGGCATGGCATGGTAGGAACACAACAATGGCTTCAATCAACTCCTACACATGCTAGTGGGTTTCAACTATTTACTGTGGCAATGACAGGTCATGCAGAGGAATGGGTTCAACTATCGCAGCACAAAGTAGCAGATGAATTGTTGTTGTCATAATGCAATAACTGAGAGCAGGAGCGGGAGAGTAGGATTGTATCGGAATGAACAAGGGGATTTGCTTGCCTGGTAGATCAACAGAGGGGGGGGGGCACTGCTTCACAGACAGGTACTCTGGAACGGACTCCGGAGCAGGACCTATCGAGAAGGAACAGTGTCGGCAATCAATACACAAGCATATGCAACAATATGATGCATGAACATGGCATGTAGATGTGATGCTGTTTGTGCTAATGCATCTAGCAATTATTTGGTTGAAGTTCATTTTACCCAAGATTCAAATGCATCTCCAAAATAAGCTCTTTATATAAGCCATTTTAGTGTTTCACTTATACAGTAGGTATAAGTTGGTTTTTCATGCATGAAACTAGTACAGATGGAAAGATTGCATTTTTCTGATAATTTTTCATATATAAATTATTTCAATCTGAGTTATGGTTGAATTTCTATGATTTTTGAAGTTTTGCTAATTTTCTGGAATTCCTGATTTAATTTAAATCCAGAAAATAAATAATTGCGTCAGCGTGACGTCAGTGAGTCAACGGCCAGGTCCAGGTCAAACCTGACTAGTGGGACCCATATGTCAGTGTCTAGCCTAACTAATCTAGTTTAGGTAGTGGCCTCGCGTCCACATGTTAGTATCAGCAGGCTAATTAAGTTTAAATAACATATAACTAAAATTAGCAATGGCATGGGCCCACTTGTTAGTCCGGCGAGGTCAAAGGGTCAAACCCCCTGGTCAGAGGGGTCAAACCCGCCAGCGACTCGATGCTCGGAAGGCCAGACGCGGCGGAGGGGCTCGGGGATTGCCCTCCGGCGACCATTTAGGCGGCGGAGACCACGGACGAGGAGCTGGAGCTCGTCCGCGTCGTTTGGAGCAAGCGGGAGGCTGCGGGGGCGGCGGAACTCGTCGGAGCGAGGCTCACAGCGGCGGCTGGAGCACGGGCTTCGAGCGGGAGCGGGCTGCGGGGCACGGGGAGGCCACCCAAGGGGCTCTGCGGCACCCTCGTGGCACCAGGAGCACAGTGACGTGCTCGGTTGCGGGCTGCGGTGGCCAGGGTGACGGCGGCGACATGGACGGCGGCGAGAGCCTTCGGCCGTGGTGGGAAAAAGGGGCTACGGAGTGCGGGAGGCTAAGCGGAGAGAGGGGAACGGGGCAGGAGCTCACAGCGGTCTCGATGGTGGCGTCAGCAAGCTCGGGGAAGGCCGGACGGCGGCGTGGCAGCGAGGACGATCTCAGGCGGCCGGAGGCGAAGATGGTGATGTTGACGGCATTCTAGGGCTTCCTGCGTCGCGTTGCTCGATGGAGAGGTGGACAGCGACGTGGCGGAGCTTCTGATCTGGTCGGAGAGGCGAGGGAGAGTCGGTGGCTACGGTAACGGCGAACGGCGTCGACGACAGTGCTTGGACGGTCGCGCGGGCGAGAACCAGGGGAGGAGGGAGAGCGAGGAAGGGGGAGAGAGGTGCTGGGCGGCGCGTGGCGTCGTACAGGGCGTCCAGCGCAGCGAGAGGGAGAAGCAGGAGGTGGCGGGAGACGTGGCCGCGGGCGAGCGAGCGCGCGACACGCACAGTGCCAGTAGGCACGAGGAAGAAGACAGAGGAGGAGGCGGGCTGGGCTGCTGCTGGGCTGCACAGTAACGGGCTGCGCAGGGAGGTAAGCGCCAGGTAGGTTTTTTCCCCATTTTGTTTCTCTTTTCTATTTTCTGACATTTGTTTTGATTTAATAATAATACTAAATCATTTTATTTACTTCTGTCAATTTTTGTAGGAACTAATTGGATTGCTCCAAAACTCCTCACCAATTAACAGAATTTTTGGACATATATTATATACGTAACAAATATATATCCAAAGCAAGTCATTATGCATTAATTCCAAATGCCCAAAATAAATACTTATGAGCTCCTAAAAATATTGGTTTGATTTTTATCTCTTCCCAATATTTTCAGAGAGCAACATGAACATTTTCTTGGACCTTTTTGGAGCAATTTTTATCTGGGTCATTTCCAGAAATGATTCTGAGTGTTTCACAAATCCTCATTTCAAATTTAAATGGAATTTAAACATGATGCACACATGACTAGCTAGTCTAGGTCATACCAGAACTAGGGATGTGACAACTCGCCCCCACTTGAAAGAATCTCATCCCGAGATTCAGGGGTTGACGGAAAGAAGGTGGGGTACTCCAGTCGAAGACGGTCTTCTCGCTCCCAAGTAGCTTCTCTCTCGGAATGATGAGACCACTGAACCTTGAGAAACTTGATGTTCCGACGTCGGGTAACACGCTCTGCTTGATCAAGAATGCGAACGGGTACTCTCGTATGTGAGGTTATCTTGGAGATCAAGCGTTTCGTGGTCCACTCCGCGGATGGTTTCCGAGAAGCAACGCCTGAGTTGAGAGACGTGGAAGACATCATGCACTCTGGAAAGATGTGGGGGTAGTTCCAACTAGTAGGCAACCTCTCCTCGTTTAGCGAGAATGCGAAAAGGACCAATGTAACGAGGAGCCAACTTGCCCTTGATACCGAAACGATGGGTACCCTTCAAAGGAGTAACCCGAAGGTAAGCTTTGTCGCCAACTTCATAAGTCATATCCTTATGATGACGATCATACTGGCTCTTTTGACGAGACTGGGCTGTTTTCAAATTCTCACGAATGATGCGAACTTGCTCTTCTACCTCCTGGATCATGTCCGGTCCAAAGAATTGTCTTTCACCGGTTTCTGACCAGTTCAAAGGTGTTCGACATCTTCGTCCATAGAGAATCTCAAAAGGAGCTTTCTTGAGACTGGATTGATAGCTATTGTTATAAGCAAACTCGGCAAAAGGAAGACATTTCTCCCAATCCATACCGAATGAGATAACGCAAGCTCTAAGCATGTCTTCAAGAATTTGGTTGACCCTTTCCACCTGACCACTCGTCTGAGGGTGGAAAGCGGTACTGAAAGAAAGATGGGTTCCCATGGCAGTTTGGAAACTCTCCCAGAAATGAGAAGTGAAAAGACTGCCACGGTCTCCATTGATCTCTAGTGGAACACCATGAAGTGAAACTATTCGAGAAATGTATAAGTCAGCAAGCTGGCTAGCAGTGATACTCTCTCGAATAGGTAGGAAGTGCGCCACTTTGGAGAGACGATCAATGACTACGAAGATAGCATTATTCCCTCTCTTGGTCCTGGGAAAGCCGGTGATGAAGTCCATACCAACTTTATCCTATTTCCACTCAGGAATAGCTAAAGGATGAAGGGTGCCAGCAGGTCTCTGATGCTCTGCCTTAACGCGACGACAAACATCACAGTTAGCAATAAACTGAACAATTTCCCTCTTCATCCTAGTCCACCAGAACCTCTAGCGTAGGTCCTGATACATCTTAGTACTACCGGGATGAATCGTGAGAGGACATTCATGCGCCTCCTTAAGGATCATTTGCCGAAGATGTTGCTTCTTGGGAACCACCAAACGGATCTTGAAGAAAACAACACCTCGATCATCAACAGAGAAACATCCACCAACTCCCTTCTTAATGTTTCTCTTGATGCGGATAACACCCCTATCAAACTTCTGATTAGTAATGATCTGATCCTCGAGGGTAGGTTTCGCCACCAATGTAGACATGAATCCGTGAGGAGCTATGTGAAGGTTAAGCTTACAAAATTCCTCATGGAGAAGTGGTTGGCCCTGCTGCAACATGAGATTGTTGCAATAGGATTTACGACTTAGCGCATCAGCCATGACATTAGCTTTGCCTGGGGTGTAGGTAATTACTAGATCATAATCTGAGATCAACTCCAACCAACATCTTTGCCTAAGGTTCAGATCTGGTTGGATGAAGATATACTTGAGACTCTGGTGATCGGTGTAGATCTCGCAACGTTTCCCAAGAAGGTAATGTCGCCAGGTCTTGACTGCATAGACTACGGCTGCAAGCTCTAGATCATGTGTAGGATAATTCTCCTCATGTGGATGCAACTGACGAGATGCATAGGCAATCACATGACAATCCTGCATAAGAATGCCACCTAGTCCCTGTCGTGAGGCGTCGCAGTAGATAACAATGTCTTTAGTGAAATCCGGTGGCACAAGTATGGGAGCAGAAGTCTGGCATCTTTTCAGTTCCTGAAAACTGTACTCACACTGTGGGGACCACTCAAACTTTTTATCCTTCTTGAGAAGTTCCGTGAGAGGTTTGGCCACTTTAGAGAAGTTTTCAACAAAGCGGCGACAATAGCTGGCTAGACCAAGGAAACTCCTAACTTGTTTAATGGTTTCAGGAGGAGTCCAATCGAGAACGGCCTTAACTCTCTCGGGATTGACAGCAATGCCCTTACCAGAGATTACGTGGCCTAGGTAGGTCACTTCTGGCAACCAAAATTCGCACTTGGAGAACTTGGCATAAAGGCGGTGCTCTCTGAGTTTTTCTAACACAAGTCTAAGATGTTCGGCATGCTCCTCCTCATTCTTCGAGTAAATAAGAATATCATCGAGGTAAACCACGACGAACTTATCTAAGTACTCCATGAAGATCGAGTTCATCAAGCGGGAGAATGTAGCTGGAGTGTTGGTTAGACCGAAAGACATGACGGTGTACTCGTACTGGCCATAACGAGTGACAAAAGCCGTTTTAGGAATGTCCCCATTTCTGATCTTGATTTGGTGGTAGCCTAACCTCAAATCCATCTTGGAGAAGACTGAGGATCCAGCGAGCTGATCATACAGGTCGTTGATCCTGGGAGCGGATACTTGTTCTTTATCGTGACCAAATTAACGGGACCATAATCTACAACCATCCGGTCCGTACCCTCCTTCTTCTTGTCGAAGAGGATGGGGCAAGCCCAAGGAGAAGAACTAGGACGGATGAAACCCTTTTGCAAGGACTCATCAAGTTGTTTCTTAAGCTCGGCTAGTTCTAAGGGTGCCATCTTGTAAGGTCTCCTAGAAATTGGAGCGGTTCCTGGGATAAGATCTATGACGAACTCTACATCTCTGTCAGGTGGAACACCTGGCAGTTCCTCTGGAAAGACATCCGGAAAGTCACGGACTACCGGGATATCTTCAAGGTCTGGAAGAGGGCTGGCATTAAGAGAATAGAGCTGACGCCTTGCAACTCTAGTGGAGACAGTGACTATCTTGCCAGATGGGTGTGTAAGCTGAACAGACCTGGTGTAACAATCAATCTTGGCATAATGAGCTGTCATCCAGTCCATACCCAAGATGATGTTAATATCTGTAGACTTGAGGGCTACAAGTGATGCGAGGAATACAAGTCTGTCAACAAGGATTTCGTTACCATGGCTTATCCTAGAAGTTTGCCATTTGGATCCAGGAGTTTGAATGACCAGCGGAGAGGGCCTATCACAAAATGACATGTTGTGCAAGTTAGCATAGCTTTCAGAAATGAAGGAGTGAGACGCTCTAGTATCAAACAAAACCGATGCTGGATGACAGTTGACAAGGAGTGTACCAAGAACGACATCCAGATCATCATGAGCGTTTCTAGCTGAGATGTGATGCACGCGTCCATGTTCAGTGGGAGCTGACTTGACACTGATCATCTTGCCAAGTGGCTTAACACAGCCAACAGACTTCTCGGGCTGGGGTGGAGCATAACTATTCTGAGAGCAGTCACGTGCATAATGTCCTGGCTTCCCGCATGTGAAGCAACTCCCTGAAGTTGGACGTGGACCCGCACTAACAAGCGGTCTACCAGTATGCCTGGGTGGAGCATACTACTGAACTGGATGGGGTGCCACATAAGATGGCCTCGGTACATATCTTGGTGGAAGTGCGGAGTTCGGGACCCAAATCCGGCGCTTCTGAGAACTAGAACCGGAGGAAGATCCCAAATCACGGGTGTGCTTCCGAGACTCCTCGTAAGTGAGATGAGCTATCTCTGCATTAATAACCTTGTTCACAAGGGCTTGGAATGTATCACAATGATGCAGGTGGAGATCACGGCGCAACTTGGGATTGAGACCCTTCTGGAACCTAGCCTGCTTCTTGGCATCCGTGGACACCTCTTCTGAAGCATAGCGGGCAAGGTTCTCAAATTCTCTACTGTAAGCATCAACAACCATCTTACCCTGCCACTACTAGGAAAAGGCCTACTAATGGCGCACTGGTTTTGCGTACTAATGGCGCATTACCAGTGCGCCATCAGTACCACGCCACTAGTATTCTTTACTAATGGCGCACCACTGGTGCGCCATTAGTATCTGGTATACTAATGGCGCACCAAGCATTGCGCTATTAGTATGTAACACAATGCGCCATTAGTGTGCCTCCCGGGGGGCCATACGTAAGCATGTGCGTCGTCATACTAATGGCGCATTCTGTGTTGATGCGCCATTAGTATCCTTTGGCATACTAATGGCGCACCTGGTGGTGATGCGCCATTAGTATGAATATTTGTTTTTTTTTACTTTTCTGAATTTTGCACAGGTTACAAAATATATTATTGGACAGAATATAGACATCAGCTTACGATGGGATGGATGCGACTTCCCTCATAAGTAATGGGTGGCAGCACACAGCAACATCAGATTCATCGAATACAATAGAAGATTAGTCTCTGAATACAATTCATCATATTAGTCTCCGAATTCAAAAGACCGAATAAAGATAAAACATTACAAGTCTCAAGACCGTGAGTATCGAGTTTGTCTTCACATTACAAGTCGATATCGATCATCTAAACTACCATCACATAAAAGAGAGCTGCGGTCATCACGATGAGCATCATCGCGATCAAACTGGTCTTCATCCGGTTCCTCCAACGCTACCTCCTCTCTCCCGCTAGATAGCGGGCGTATCTAGATTCGGCCTCCGCCCTAGTGGTGTACCCTTTGTAACTGTTACCGCTAAAACAGTGAACCTGTCTCCGACACTCCTCCCAGTCGTCGTAGACTCCGGGAACCTTACCCTTGTACACGACATACGACGGCATCTCTATGCACAAGCCAAACAACAGACAATAGACAATACATAAGCAATATGTAAGTATGCAACAAAAGGATCGGAAGAGAAAAGCAAGACATTAATAGCACGATTCATGATCCTACTAATAAATAGCATCGATTACATCTAAGTTGAATGACTGTCCAAACCAAAGAGACATACGAATTCATTAAAGTTTAATTACAACATGAGCCAATCAATGTTTCAGAACTACACATCACTACTTTCGACTCGACTCATCGGACAGGAGCGTGGATGAAGCCGTCGTCTGTCGTGATGGTCATGAAATCGCGGTCGTTGTCACCCTGCATTTGTAGCGTTCCATCTATCTCATTGTTGGACGGTTGATATCT
The DNA here is from genome assembly GCF_018294505.1 of Triticum aestivum. NCBI lineage: Eukaryota > Viridiplantae > Streptophyta > Magnoliopsida > Poales > Poaceae > Triticum > Triticum aestivum. The sequence goes on along the minus strand of NC_057801.1, from coordinate 825,980,548 downwards.
GAGGTAGAACTGCCCCGAGGTATGAAGGACATCTTGATGGATGATGTCCGCAAACTCCGACTAGATGCGAAAGAATTCTTGTCTGAGGTCCGCGTCCTGGGTTGCCGACAACCTCGCGGCCCAATCTTTGAGACTATCTGGTAGCAGAAGGTGATGATGGTCCCTTACGATCGCCCGCATGTGATGGAGGGCCTAGTAGGCATCCTTCTGACCGCCAGGCGGCTGCTTGACGCAGCAGAAATTCGTATTGTGTGAGAAGGTGTGCTTGCCGTACTTACGAACTGCCCTGGTGAAGGTGCCTCCAGATTTGGCGTAGCCGGGGAGAACATCATCAAGAACTTTCTTGACATTTGTGTAGTCTATCTTGGAGTTACGGTTCGGGTCGAAATACGTGGCCATGGAATATTTCGGGCTTAAGAGGATGAGTGTGCAATGTGTGTCACTGTACAGAACACGGAATGTTAGAAAAAAAAGAACGATCGAAATCTAAGAAATCATATGTTACGGGGCGGTTAAGGGATGACTTACTCGGGAAAGTAAGCCACAAGGAAGTTATCCTTATCTGGGTTTGCCAGAATGACGCCTTCGAGGTGTGAACTCGCAACTTGGCGGTCCCCAGCGCTGCTCAAGTGCTTGGCACGCATGTAGAAGGGGTCGACTATCACGATGTCCGGGGTCTTGTCTCTAATGATCCGCATCTCCATACTCAGCGAAAACAGCCGAACGAAGGTGTAGTGCAGCGGATGAAGGTTAAACATAGCAAAGATGTCATCAAACCGCAGGACGATCGTACCCCCGATGTCGCCATCCACAAAGCCCTTGCCCTCTGGCACCTTGGCCACGAAAACCGGGTATGCCACATCATTCTCTCTGAGACGCCGCTTCTCCAAAGAAAGAACACTGTCGTGCAGACTCCGCATAGCACCGGTTGCAGCATTGAGCATATTTGGCGGTAGCATCGCCCTACCCGCCACATGCACCCTCCTTGAGATATCCTTAGTTGAAGGTGGCCCGTCCTGAGCACGGATCGAACTCGGTGCCGGCTGGCTCGCACCGGCGCCCTTGTTAGTCTTTCGTTTCCGTCCCTTCTTCTTGATCTCCTGTAATGGGACCGAGTTCTGCTCACAGACCGCCTTTGAGCGTGTTGGGGCTGATAATATTTCGCACCTCAGCTATCTGAGGCTCGGTGAAGGCGGGAGCTGGAGGCGTCTCCTGAGAACTGAACGCCAGACGATGCCTATTGCAATTGGATTTCTCCGCCGTACCAGCTAGATTGCGGTCGTCTTGGTTGGGTTTTTGAGAAAGAGGCCCGTAGAACTCGTCAGCGTACCCATGTTCGGCAAAGTACTTATCGACTTTGGTAAATGTACCATCGTCGTTGTCGTCGTCGTCCGGATCCTGTGCCATAGGGATGTCCGGATCATGTGCCATAGGGATGTCCGGCACAGGGATGTCCGGTAGGTCCAGTAGCGTTGCGGCGTTCTTGCCATGGCTTGGCGCCGGCACGACTAGCGGTCTTGTCTGTGGGGTGGTGTCCCCCGCCCCCAAACGAATCTGGCTCTTCGGCCAAAGCAGGGGCCAGTTTACGCAGGCGCTGAGGGTCATCTCATCTTCTTCGTCGGACCCAGCGGGTTGAATCGAAGGTAACAGCTCGTCGCAGCCTGGTAGCACCCGAACCACTTCAACCCTGTACACTATGGGTGGCATCGGATTACCATGGAACATGGGGTTGCCCGGTTGAACGATTCTGCCCTTGGCGACATCGACCAACTCGGTGCCCACGAAGTGCAGAAGAGTGCAAGGAACGTCGGCGGCGCCCTGCGAAAACATGTACAGGGCGTCAGGGATGCCCAGTCAAAGGAAAGGAGATGAAGTCATCGGCCGAGAGGCTTAGTTACCGTGATGCCATCGAGCTCGGCTAATGTCGAGGCACTGCCAACGGCGGGCGTGCAACTGACGGAGGGGGCGCTTGCTGGCGAGGTGTCGGCCGGTGTACACCCGGGTGCATTAAGCTCCAATGCCCGTGCCGGCGCCGAAGACACGAATACTGCCTCCGCCAGAGACACCAATGGAGCCGCCGCCGGAGACACCAATGGCGCCGCTGGAGACACCAATGGCGCCGCCTGCGCGCTCTGCGAGTTGCTGGCCGTGAAGCTGGGAACCGGGGGAGGCCCCTGTTGGCCGCCCGCAATCCATGTCGTCAGCCCATGAATCAACGTAGGCACCATGGTGTTAAGCTTCGTTCCCAGTTGTTGTTCCACTTGCTCTTGGACAAGCTCCGGAATCCGCGCCACTTGTGCCTTGAGTGCTTCAACCTCGCGCGTCTTGCTTTCCGAGCTGGTCTTTTTCTCCTTCCGCACACCAGCAGTATAGTATGACCCCCATTTTGTTCACAAGCCTTTGCCGGCCACACGACCAGCTGACCTCGGCTTAGTGAGCTTATCCTTGTTTTTCATTACGTTCAACGCCCTATTTAAAGGGGTGTCGAAAGGGGAGTGATGTCTACTACACAACCTTCTTCTTGTAGACGTTGTTGGGCCTGCAAGTGCACAGGTTTGTAGGACAGTAGCAAATTTCCCTCAAGTGTATGACCTAAGGTTTATCAATTCGTAGGAGGCGTAGGATGAAGATGGTCTCTCTCAAGCAACCCTGCAACCAAATAACAAAAACTCTCTTGTGTCCCCAACACACCCAATACAATGGTACATTGTATAGGTGCACTAGTTCGGCGAAGAGATGGTGATACAAGTGCAATATGGATGGTAGATAAAGGTATTTGTAATCTCAAATAATAAAAACAGAAAGGTAACTAATGATAAAAGTGAGCGTAAATGGTATTGCAATGATAGGAAACAAGGCCTAGGGTTCATACTTTCACTAGTGCATGTTCTCTCCACAATAATAACATAGATAGAACATATGACAAGCCGTCAACATGCAACAAAGAGTCACTCCAAAGCCACTAATAGCGGAGAACAAACGTAGAGATTATGGTCGGGTACGAAACCACCACAAAGTTATTCGTTCGGATCGATCTATAAAAGAGTTCATACTAGAATAACACCTTAAGATACAAATCAACCAAAACCCTAATGTCACCTAGATACTCCATTGTCACCTCAAGTATCCGTGGGCATGATTATACGATATGCATCACACAATTTCAGATTCATTCAACCAACATAAAAGTACTTCAAAGAGTGCCCCAAAGTTTCTATCGGAGAGTCAAGAACGTGTGCCAAACCCTATGCATAGGTTCCCAAATGTCATGAAACCCGCAAGTTGATCACCAAAACATACATCAAGTGGATCAATAGAATAACCCATTGTCACCACGGTTATCCCACGCAAGACATACATCAAGTGTTCATGAAAGACTCAATCCAATAATATAACTTCAAAAGGGGAAACTCAATTCATCACAAAACAGTAGAGGGGGAGAAACATCATAAGATCCAACTACAATAGCAAAGCTCGAGATACATCAAGATCGTGCCATAGATGGAACACAAGAGAGAACACGAGAGAGAGAGAGATCAAACACATAGCTACTGGTACATACCCTCAGCCCCGAGGGTGAACTACTCCCTCCTCGTCATGGATAGCGCCGGGATGATGAAGATGGCCACCGGTGATGGGATCCCCCTCCAGCAGGGTGCCGGAACAGGGTCCCGATTGGTTTTTGGTGGCTACAGAAGCTTTCAGCGACGGAACTCCCGTTCTATCTTCTGTTCTGGAAGTTTTAGGGTACGTAGGTATATATGGGTGCAGGGGGTACGTCGGTGGACCTCCGGGTTGCTCACGAGGTAGGGGGGCGCGCCCAGGGTGGAGGGGCGCGCCCCCCACCTTCGTGGGCATCCCGGGACTCCCCTGACGTGCACTCCAAGCCCAGCTGGTTGGTTTCCGTCCAAAATTAACTTCTCCAGTTGATTTCGTTCCGTTTTGACTTCGTCTGATATTCCTTTTCCTCGAAACACTGAATAGGCATAAAACAGCAAATCTGGGCTGGGCCTCCGGTTAATAGGTTAGTACCAAAAATAATATAAAAGTGGATAATAAAGCCCAATATTGCCTAAAACAGTAGATAAAGTAGCATGGAGCAATCAAAAATTATAGATACGTTGGAGACGTATCAATCATCCCCAAGCTTAATTCCTGCTCGTCCTCGAGTAGGTAAATGATAAAAAAAGAATTTTTGATGAGGAGTGATACTTTGGCATAATTTCAATGTAAATCTTCTTAATTGTGCTTTGAATATTCAGATCCGAAAGATTCAAGACAAAAGTGCATATTGACACAAAAATAATTATACTTCAAGCATACTAATCAAAGTAATCATGTCTTCAAAATAACATGGCAAAAGAAAGTTCATCCCAGCAAAATCATATAGTTAGGCTATGTTTCATTTTCGTCACACAAAGATGTTCCCAACTTCTATACCCCCGATGACAAGCCAAGCAATTGTTTCATACTTAAATAATCTCAAACTTTTTCAACCTTCATGCAATACATGAGCGTGAGCCATGGATATAGCACTATGGGTGGAATAGAATATGATGGTGGGGATTCTGTGGAGAAGACAAAAAAGGAGAAAGTCTCACATTGACGAGGCTAATCAACGGGCTATGGACATGCCCATCAATTGATGTCAACATGAGGAGTAGGGATTGCCATGCAACGGATGCACTAGAGCTATGAATGCTCAACAAAAGAAAACTAGTGGGTGTGCATCCAACTCGCTTGGTCACGAAGACCTAGGGCATTTGAGGAAGCCCATCGTAGGAATATACAAGCCAAGTTCTATAATGAAAAATTCCCACTAGTATGAAAAGACAACTTATGAGACTCACTACATGAAGAACAAGGTGCTACTTTGAAGCACGATATATGACACTCACTACATGAGGAACAAGGTGCTACTTTGAAGCACAAGTGTGGAAAAGAGATAGTAGCATTGCCCTTTTTATTTATTTTCTCTTTTTTTTGGGCCTTTATTTTTTTGTCCTTTCTCTTTTTTTGATTGGGCAATGCTCTAATAATGATGATCATCACACTTCTATTGATTACAACATAAGGATTACAACTCGAAACTTAGAACAAGATATGACTCTATATGAATGCCTCCGGCGGTGTACCGGGATGGTGCAATGAATCAAGAGTGACATGTATGAAAAATAATGCATGGTGGCTTTGCCACAAATACGATGTCAACTACATGATCATGCAATGGCAATATGACAAAAGTAATGTATGTCATGATGAAGATGGAAGTTGCATGTCAATATATCTCGGAATGGCTATGGAAATGCCATGATAGGTAGGTATGGTGGCTGTTTTGAGGAAGATATAAGGAGGTTTATGTGTGATAGAGCATATCGTATCACGGGGTTTGGATGCACCGGCGAAGTTTGCACCAACTCTCAAGGTGAGAAAGGGCAATGCACGGTACCGAAGAGGCTAGCAAAGGCGGAAAGGTGAGAGTGCGCATAATCCATGTACTCAACAATAGTCAAAAGAACTCATATACTTATTGCAAAAATTTAGAAGTCATCAAAAATCAAGTACTACGTGCATGCTTCTAGGGGGATAGATTGGTAGGAAAAGACCATCCCTCGTCCCCGACCGCCACTCACAAGGATGCACAAGCCAGGTACACTTCATGCTTCAAATTTGTTACACAACTTTAACCATACGTGCATGCTACGGGATTTGCAAACTTCAACACAAGTATTTCTCAAATTCATAATCACCCAACTAGCACTACTTTGATATTATCACCTCCATATCTCAAAACAATTATCAAGCATCAAACTTATCTTAGTATTCAATACACTCATAAGAAAGTTTCACATATCTTGAATACCAAGTATATTAACATTAAGCAAATTACCATGCTATTAACGACTCTCAAAGGAATCTAAGTGAAGCATGAGAGATCAAAAGTTTCTTTAAAACAAATCCACCATCGTGCTCTAAAAGATATAAGTGAAGCACTAGAGCATATGACAAAAACTACTCCGAAAGATATAGGTGAAGATCAATGAGTAGCTAAATAATTATGCAACTATGCGAAGACTCTCTCTCTCATTTAATAATTTCATATCTTGATACTTTATTCAAACAGCAAGCAAAGCTAAAAAAACTACATTGCAAGGATAGCACAACTCATGTGAAGAAGCAAAAACTTAGGCTCAACCGATACTAACCGATAGTTGTTGAAGAAAAGAGGTGGGATGCCTATCGGGGCATCCCCAAGCTTAGATGCTTGAGACTTCTTGAAATATTATCTTGGGGTGCCTTGGGCATCCCCAAGCATGAGCTTTTGTGTCTCCTTAATTCCTCTCATATCATGGTTTCTCTTTTTATCAAAAGCTTCATTCACAACAAACTCAACAAGAACTCGTGAGATAGGTTAGTATAAACCAATGCAAAACCTTATCATTTTCTACTGTAACAAATCACTTAAATTATATTCAACATTTCATACTAAATGCCTCTGCATATTTAATACTCCTATCCTTAAATAGAATCATTAAACAAGCAAACATATGCAAACAATGCAAACATAACAGCAATCTATCAAAACAGTACAGTCCGTAAAGAAGGCAAGAGTATCAATACTTCCCTTAGTCCAAAAATTATGAACTAAAATCCCCACTGTAGTAAATTTATCAGAGCTCAGTATGCAAAAAGATTCAACATTATACCACTCTCTGACTTCTAGAGAATTTTTGCAACAGCGGTAAACTTTCTGTTTTCAAACAGCAACATGTATAGTAGCAAAATAAGCATGGCAAAGGCTATCCTTGACTTTTTTATTGAAACTAAAGATGAAAAACACTAATCTAAATAACAGCAAGCAAATACTAACAAGATAAAATGACGCTCCAAGCAAAACACATATCATGTGGCGAATAAAAATATAGCTCCAAGTAAAGTTACCGATGAACGAAGACGAAAGAGGGGATGCCTTCCGGGGAATACCCAAGATTAGTTTCTTGGTTGCCCTTGAATATTACCTTGGGGTGCCTTGGGCATCCCCAATCTTAGGCTCTTGCCACTCCTTATTCCATAGTCCATCGAATGTTTACCCAAAACTTGAAAACTTCAACCACACAAAACTCAAAACAAAACTCGTAAGCTCCGTTAGTATAAGAAAATAAAACCACCACTTAGGTACTGTAATGAACTCATTATAAATTCATATTGGTGTAATATCTACTGTACTCCAACTTATCTATGGTTCATACCCTCCGATACTACTCATAGAATCATCAAAATAAGCAAACAACACATAGAAAACAGAATCTGTCAAAAACAGAACAGTCTGTAGTAATCTGTATAAAACGTATACTTCTGGAACCCCAAAAATTATGAAATAAATTGCTGGACCTGAGTAATTTGTCTATTAATCATCTGCAAAACGAATCAACCTAAAAGCACTCTCCAGTAAAAAATTGCAGCTAAACTCGTGAGCGGTAAAGTTTCTGTTTTTTTTACAGCAAGATCATATAAACTTCACCCAAGTCTTCCCAAAGGTTCTACTTGGCACTTTATTGAAACAAAAGCTATAAAACATGATTACTACAGTAGCATAATCATGTGGACACACAAAAACAGTAAGGATAAATATTGGGTTGTCTCCCAACAAGCGCTTTTCTTTAATGCCTTTTAGCTAGGCATGATGATGATAATGATGCTCACATAAAAGATAAGAATTGAAACATAACGGGAGCATCATGAAGCACATGACTAGCACATTTATGTCTAACCCACTTACTATGCATAGGGATTTTGTGAGCAAACAACTTATGAGAACAATAATCAACTAGCAAAGGAAGGTAACACAAGCATAGATTTAAGAATTTAAGCACATGGAGAGGAAACTTGACATTATTGCAACTCCTACAAGCATATGTTCCTCCCTCATAATAATTTTCAGTAGCATCATGAATGAATTCAACAATATAACCACCACCTAAAGCATTCTTTTCATGATCTACAAGCATAGAAAATTTTCTACTCTCCACATAAGCAAACTTCTTCTTTATAGCATACGTATCATCACAATAATCATCATTAATAGGAGGCATGCTTTCATCATAGTAAATTTGCTCATCAAAGCTTGGGGGACAAAAAATATCGTCTCCATCAAACATAGCTTCCCCAAGATTGTGGCTTTGCATATCATTAGCATCATGGATATTCAAGGAATTCATACTAACAACATTGCAATCATGCTCATCATTCACATATTTTATGCCAAGAATTTTATGTAATTCTTCTTCTAGCACTTGAGCACAATCTTCCTTCCCATCATACTCACGAAAGATATTAAAAAGGTGAAGCGTATGAGACAAACTCAACTCCATTTTTTTGTAGTTTTCTTTTATAAACTAGACTAGTGCTAAAACAAGAAACAAAAAGATTCGATTGCAAGATCTAAAGATATACCTTCAAGCGCTAACCTCCCCGGCAACGGCGCCAGAAAAGAGCTTGATGTCTACTACACAACCTTCTTCTTGTAGACATTGTTGGGCCTGCAAGTGCACAGGTTTGTAGGACAGTAGCAAATTTCCCTCAAGTGGATGACCTAAGGTTTATCAATCCGTTAGAGGCGTAGGATGAAGATGGTCTCTCTCAAGCAACCCTGCAACCAAATAACAAAAAGTCTGTTGTGTCCCCAACACACCCAATACAATGGCAAATTGTATAGGTGCACTAGTTCGGCGAAGAGATGGTGATACAAGTGCAAAATAGATAGTAGATATAGGTTTTTGTAATCTGAAATAATAAAAACAGCAAGGTAACAAGCGGTAAAATTGAGCTTAAACGGTATTGCAGTGATAGGAAACAAGGCCTAGGGTTCATACTTTCACTAGTGCAAGTTCTCTCAACAATAATAACACAGATAGAACATATGACAAGCCCTCAACATGCAACAAAGAGTCACTCCAAAGCCACTAATAACGGAGAACAAACGTAGAGATTATGGTCGGGTACGAAACCACCACAAAGTTATTCTTTCGGATCGATCTATAAAAGAGTTCATACTAGAATAACACCTTAAGATACAAATCAACCAAAACCCTAATGTCACCTAGATACTCCATTGTCACCTCAAGTATCCGTGGGCATGATTATACGATATGCATCACACAATCTCAAATTCATCCAACCAACATAAAAGTACTTCAAAGAGTTCCCCAAAGTTTCTACCAGAGAGTCAAGAACGTGTGCCAATCCCTATGCATAGGTTCCCAAGTGTCACGAAACCCGCAAGTTGATCACCAAAACATACATCAAGTGGATCAATAGAATAACCCATTGTCACCACGGTTATCCCACGCAAGACATACATCAAGTGTTCATAAAAGACTCAATCCAATAAGATAACTTCAAAAGGGGAAACTCAATTCATCACAAAAGATTAGAGGGGGAGAAACATCATAAGATCCAACGACAATAGCAAAGCTCGAGATACATCAAGATCGTGCCATAGATGGAACACGAGAGAGAACACGAGAGAGAGAGATCAAACACATAGCTACTGGTACATACCCTCAGCCCCGAGGGTGAACTACTCCCTCCTCGTCATGGATAGCGCCGGGATGATGAAGATGGCCACCGGTGATGGGATCCCCCTCCGGCAGGGTGCCGAAACAGGGTCCCAATTGGTTTTTGGTGGCTACAGAGGCTTGCGGCGGTGGAACTCCCGATCTATCTTCTGTTCTGGAAGTTTTAGGGTACGTAGGTATATATGGGTGCAGGGGGTATGTCGGTGGACCTCCGAGTTGCTCACGAGGTAGGGGGGCACGCCCAGGGGGGAGGGGCGCGCCCCCACCCTCGTGGGCAGCCCGGGACTCCCCTGACGTGCACTCCAAGCTCATCTGGTTGGTTTCCTTCCAAAATTAACTTCTCAAGTTGATTTCGTTCCGTTTTGACTCCGTCTGATATTCCTCTTCCTCGAAACACTGAAATAGGCATAAAACAACAAATCTGGGCTGGGCCTCCAGTTAATAGGTTAGTCCCAAAAATAATATGAAAGTGGATAATAAAGCCCAATATTGCCTAAAACAGTAGATAAAGTAGCATGGAGCTATCAAAAATTGTAGATACGTTGGAGACGTATCAGGGAGCTCTGAGACGACCCCGCGCTACTGCTTTCAGTGTCCTGCGAAAGGAACGTGAACCATTTAGAAATATTGGGGATTAATTAGAGTGCAACCATATGGAGCTAATTACGCGGGGATGTATTCCTTACCAGAACAAGCTCAAGCGCCCTGGTCTTCGGATCCGTGGTAAGCTCCTTTGTTATTGGGTCCTCCTTGTACCGGGCCCTGACAAAGTTCCTGGTCTGCTTGTCACCGTTGTATTTCTTGAAGCGGGGCGGTAGGCCTTGATTAGCACGTTCCGCGTCCTCCTTGTCCCATATAGGCTCCGCCACTCTGTAACCGCCGGGACCGAGTTTGTGTTCCCCTAAGTTCAACTCCCGCATTTCTTTCCCCCACTGACTTGATTCGGAGGTTGCGCTGCTCTCGCACTTGATCTTGAACTCCTTGTACCCATCTTCGCTCATCAAAGGATATTTCGCCTTGATCTTCTCATAATTATCACCTTTATCAATCATTCTCTTCCCCGCGCTTCTCCAAGTAGACAGGGTCGTGCTCATCCTCGTGAGGGCGGCACTGTTCACTTTATTCCCTGAGAGGCGTGTGTTTTCAAATTCGGCGGGGAACTTGTATCGTTCGTGCAGCTTCGTGAAGAGGAGGTTGCGCAAATTACCGTGGTCCTTATTCCTAAGGTTCTCGGTGTTGATCGAGACGGTGCTCCGGAGAATGCACCCGAGCTGAAGCGAGTACCCCTTGACTATATGTTTGCGCTCTGTTGGATGCCCGTCGGAGTCCACTTGAGTGAATTCCTCCTTGAGGGTGCGGAGCGCATTCGGGCGCCGGTCCTTCCTTAGCTTCTTCGGTTGGCTGCCATCTGTGTGTGCGCCGCCATCATCAGTGGTGGCATCCTCGGAGGCACCATCAGTGGTGTCATCCCCGACGCCACTAGGGGTTGTGTAGTCAGGATCGGTGTCTTCCGCGGCGTCCTCATAGCGGTGAGGTTGTTCCTCCATCTCCTGGGACAGCTCCCAGAATTGCTTGCCGCCCGAACCGCCGGCCTCATCGTGGTTGGCCATGTTTCGCTCTAAATAGGAAAACAGTTTGGTCAAAAAGTTGGTTATTGTCAAGGAACAAGATCATGGTCTCATCATTTAGGGTTTGTCGACATCGAGGCATCCTAAAAGTTAAGTTTTCATCATTTAGGGTTTATCGATGCCGAGGCACCCTAGGTTGGGCCTGATCACTTGGCACTAATCACTTGGCTCTATTGCCACATATGTTGGGTTTATCATCTAGGGTTTATCAATGCTGAGGAGAATTCTAAGTTGGGCCTAATCACTTGGCTCTATTGCCACCTATGGTTTAATGCAGCAAGAATAAAGGGGCAGTTGATCCTACTTAATTAAGTACTAAGATACCCCGGCCCATGCATTAGTAGCAAGTACCCCATATGTCCGATTTTTAGCAAAGTCATGCTAAAATTCACGGAAAATTTTAGCATGACCTTTGCTGAAAATAGGACATATGGAGTACCCGAATTTGCCGGAAGGAAGTTAATCGACATTCCGGCAAACTCAAGGGCCTCTCGGGGTACAACAGCAGCATCACAAGTTGACAAAATTCCCAAGTAGTACAGCAGCAACATCACAAGTAGTACCAACGAACATATAGTCCAGCAAGTTGAAAAACCTGAAGTTCTCAGCATGAAGAATCACACAACACAACACCTACATTATGATGATACATTTGGAGATTGCACATACAGTTTTCACATAGGCATAATTGTTCTGGAGATTGCACATACAGTTTTTGACAGCACAACACCTATGACAGCACATACAGTTTTTCACATTTGTAGATTGCACATACAATTTTCACATAGAGCAATGTTCTTTTCATTTCACCTTCCATTTTTTTGCAATTCAGCTCACTTCCTTTTCTTATAGTTATTGCTCCCAAATGAAATGACACTTTGACATGGCTGCAGTTTTCAGTGTCTACTTATCTGCAATTTTTCAGTGTCTGCTTAGGAGAAATAGGTTTCAAACTTCAGCTTGTTTTGTATAAGGAGACTAAAAAACTATCTAAAGAATTCTTCAAGTTCAAGTTACAGCCTGCATGACTGAAAATAGTTACACTAAGTTTCAAAATAGAAAAATACACTTCTCAGTTTTACAAACTGAAAATTACTCTAAAACTGAAACTTTAACTGACTTTTAGACTGAATTTTTAATGCGCACCCAACCGATTAGAGCAGCAATGCTTGTAATTAAAGAGGGGGATGTTTCATGACAATTTCCTAGAAAAACTGTTTGAACATGGACATTTGCATTTTCTTTTCCCTAAGCAAATATTGGGTGTAGCAAGAACAGGATGGATCTTGGGATATATGTTGCATATTTGGTGAATTTATTAATTAGATGCAATGTTAGTTCTGGTTGCTTGGAAGGCAGTTTACTTGTACCAAAATAAATCTATTGCCTATCATGCTATCACCATCACATGAATAAGGCTCTAGATAAACAAAGGGGAACAACACACCTGGTACTGGTGCCTAAGCTGGAAACTAGCTATTGCTTCTACTTTTTCAAGTTCGTGTTGTTCCCTACCCTTCTACATCTAGCTACTCAAATACCAACAGCTCTAGGGAGAGACAAAAGCGCTCCAGCTTATATTTCTGTAGATATCTTTTTAAGGACCCTGGTTTCCAGTTTTCCAAACCTTCATCCCACCAACAAATCAAGAAACAAAAATAATCAACTAAAAACATATAATAAGATAAGATAATGCAACCCACAATCACTTGAAGTGACAGGATAGTCAGCCTTCAGAACTCTATGTTCTGGCAAAATTAACAGAAAGTACACTGCAGCAAAAAGATAGAAGGTAGGGAAAAAATGCTTACCTGGAATCAAAGAATGTATGAAACTGATAATTTGACTTGCTAAAGCTAAATGCTTAGAAGTAATTGATTTCAGACCAGATACCTGAAAAGGAACCAAAGGAAAATAAACCAAGCAGTCCAGACTTCTTGATATATAAAAAAAGAAGTGTGGCAGCACATGCCTACATTAAATAGCTATTGATTAAGATTTGAGGAAACTACTGGTGCATTGAAGTACTATTGATGAACTATTTTCTTGGATGTACTGATCTACACTAACATCTGCACATTGTGCATAACAATTCACAGGCATATTTACTTGGTATACACGTACACGTATGTACGGGTTGGCTCATTGGCTCTACTTTTTTGTTTAGGATCAGGACGTACACTAGCACTACAATTCACAGACAAAAAAGTAGATGTACCATTGAAGTAATCCTACAGAAAATATTTGAACCTACAGAAAATATTTGAACCTACACGTGTATGTACATTGTGCATAACAATTCACAGGCATATTTTCTTGGATGTACTGCTCTACACTAACTCTCTTTCTCCCACAAATTCACAGGCATATTTGAACCTACAGAACAGCTATATTACTATCAATCATTCCAACATGAAGACAAATCCCACCGAGAAGAGAAGCCGCGGATTATCTACCACTTCCTCGGTAAAACCACAACCCGATGATAGACTTTCGCGAAGGACCTAATCTAAACCGCACCAGAGCAACCAAGAGCACCACGGTCCCGACAGAATCCGATGGGAGGACGCGCGGAGGGGCGGAGGCGGGGGACCATACCGTTGGTGATGATGGCGCTGGTCTAGGGCGGGACCTTGAACTCCTCGACGGCGAACTTGAGCACCGCGGTGATGGGCGCCGCCTTCGGCACGCTGAACATGCGAGGCCACCGCATAACACATGTGGATTAGGATGAGATCTGGTCCGAGGAGGGGTGGGGGTGGAGGAAGAGAGGGGGATCTGTACTCACACTTTGAAGGGGAGCTTGGGGTCGGAGAGGTAGGCGGCGGGGGCGCGTGGGCGGCTGCGGCGCAGTGGGTCGGGGCAGCGGCGGCGGCGGCGTGGTGGAGGGAGGGACGAGGGAAGGAGCGGCGCGGTGGATCGAGGGAGAGGGAACTGGCGAGGGGGAGAGGGAAGGGGGGATCGGGCGAAGGGGTGTCCAGCTAGACACTATAGCAATGGTGCACCACCCTCTGGTGCGCCATTAGTAGTTTTTTTCCTATAGCAATGGCGCACCCACCTCTGGTGCGTCATAAGTAACTTTTTTTCTCTGATAGCAATGGCGCACCCACCTAGGGTGCGCCATTAGTAACTTTTTTTCATTATTTCTTGTTGCATCTAATAATTTGTTTTTTATCAAATTTTTTATTTTCATGAGGACTAGAACAGAAGATATCATCAAATATCATCAATATTTTTTTGAAAATATCATCAATTTTTGTTAATTGAAAATATCATCAAATTTGTTATTTGAAAGTATCATCAAAAAGTGGGGGAGGGTGCGGGGTGTCGGCCGCGGCGGTGGAGCGGGGGAGGGTGCAGGGGGTGCTCGGCGGCGGTGGAGCGGGGGAGGGTGCGGGGGGTGCTCGGCGGCGGTGGAGCGGGATCGAGAGGGAGGGGGATCGAGATCGAGTGTCCTCATGAATACTCAATATTTTTTCATATTGAATATGAAAAAATATCATCAAATTTGAAAAAATATTCATGAATTCAAAAAGTGCCCATGAAATTTAAAAATATTCATGATATCAAAAAGTGCCTGAGAAATGAAGACTACGATTTAAATACAATCGATCTTAGCTAGCTATCTGTTCACAATCTTCTTGCCCTTCTTTTTCACAAATGGAGTTCTTCTGTGGAACGGACGTCCTTTAGGTAGGGTGGTCCTGCTTCTTCTTGTGGTGTGTGCTACTACTTCATCGTCGTCGTCATGTTCGATCTTCGGGTCGCCGTACTTGTCGAAGTCTTGCTCATTGGCTACTCCATCCATTCCGATGATCTTCCTTTTGCCTCTCCTCACGACAACACGACTGGGCTTTGGCGGGTCGGTAATGAAGAAGCATTGGTCCACTTGGGAAGCCAGTACCCATGGCTCATTTTTCGCGGTGACGTTTGCGCCCGCGGTCTTGGATTTGGCTTCGGGTATAACCATGGTGGTGAAATACCGGTCTTCTTTTAGGACGCTCTTGGCCCATCTGACACGGAACATCGGGACCTTCTCTCCAGCGTAGCTCAGCTCCCAGATCTCCTCGATCCTTCCGTAGTATCTGTCCTTGTCGTTGCCGGTGTAGGATTCCATCGTTACCCCGGAGTTCTGATAACCATCGCTCTTCATGTCCTTGTTCTCGGTGTAGAATGTGTAGCCGTTGATATCGTACGCCTCATAGGTCATCAGGTTGTGCTCGGCGCCCTGTGACAAGGCGAATATGAGTTGTTCTTCCGCGGAAGAATCCTCATGTAAAGGGTACGACAGAAGCTTCTGCTTGAACCAACGCGTGAAACATGAGTTGTGCTCTTTGATTATATCTCCGTCCGTCCTCTGTTGGCCTCGGTCATTGTACGTCTTCTCAATAAAGGTTTTGTGCTCTACCACCCAAGGATCGACCACGTCTATGTGTTGTAGCGCGACTAGGTTTGCTCTTTCAAAGTCGGCGAGTCGACCCTCGAAGTCGACATGCATTTCGCGGCGACCCTCACGGTGACCCCATCCAGCGAGCCTGCCGAGGTGCCTGTTGACGGGCAGACCAACGGGGTTCTCCATGCCTAGATAATTCGTGCAGTAGGAGATGCACTCTTCGGTCAGAAAGCCCGTGGCTATACTTCCCTCTAGACGTGACATGTTGCGAACGTATCCTTTGATGACACCATTCATCCTTTCGAACGGCATCATGCTGTGCAGGAACGTCGGCCCGAGTTGGATGATATCCTCCACGATATGGACCAGCAGATGCACCATAACGTCGAAGAATGCGGGCGGGAAGTACATCTCAAGCTCCCATAGTATCACCACGATCTCTTCCTGTAGCTTTCTGAGTTGCCTCAAGCCAATCGACTTCCGAGTGATGACATCGAAAAAGTTGCATAGGCCAAATAGCGTTTCACGAACGTGCGCGTCCATGATCCCATGGATTGCAAATGGAAGTATCTGCATCATCAGCACATGACAGTCGTGAGACTTCATCCTGCTGAACTTCTGCTTCGCTCGGTCTAGGTATCTGCTTATCTTCCCCGCGTAACCATAAGGAAGTTTTACTCCTAGGAGGCAGGTGAAAAACTGCTCGATCTCCTCCTGACTTAGAGTGAAGCACGCGTGAGGGTAGTCATTTCCGGTCTTCTTGGCCTTTTTGCTTTTGCGACGACTTTTTGTGTCCTGCTTCGCCTCATCATCATCATCATCATCATCATCATCATCATCATCATCATCATCATCATCATTAGCGTGAAGCTCCTGCCTGATGCCCATTGATTTCAAGTCTACCCTTGCTTTCGGCCCATCTTTGGTCCTCTCTGGCATGTTGAGCAGGGTACCAAGCAGACTCTCGCACATGTTCTTCGTGATATGCATGACATCAAGGCTGTGAGGCACACGGTGGATCTTCCAGTACGGCAAGTCCCAGAAAACAGACCTCGTTTTCCATACCTTCAGCAGCGGCTCTGGCGCCTTTCGCTTCTTTCTCGGCTCTGGCGCCTTTTGCTTCTTTCCCGGCAGTGGGCAGTCTTTCCAATTTTTCAACAGCTCGTCTATTTCCTCGCCGCTCCTCGTACACGGGCGTTTTCGGGGTTCGGTTTCACCATCGAACAGATCCTTGCGTTTCCTCCACGGGTCATCGTCGCGAAGCCACCTTCGATGTCCCATGAACACGGTTTTCGAAGACCCGGGATCTCTATCTAGCTGGCGATACGTTGTGTCATCCATGCACCTTACGCATCCAGAAAATCCGTGGACTACCTGCCCCGCGAGATATCCGTAACCGAGATAGTCGTGCACCATCGTGAGCAGTGCGGCTCTCATAGGGAAATATTCTTTCTCTGCGGCGTCCCACCTATTGGCTGGCGTTTTCTACAGCGTGTCTAGCTCCTCCTTCAGCAGCCCCAGATACAGATTGATGTCGTTCCCTGGTTTTTTCGGCCCTTCAATTAGCATACTCATGTGAATGTACTTCCTCTTCATGCACAACCAGGGGGGAAGGTTGTACATCCACACAAACACAGGCCAGGTGCTATGTGTGCTTCTCTGGCTGCCAAACGGATTGACTCCATCGGTGCTCGCGCCCAGCACGATGTTCCTTGGATCCTTCCCAAATTCTGGGTATTCGAAGTTCAACGCTTGCCACTCAGCATCTTGTCTTTTTTATTTATCTCCGGATCATTTCCGTCATCTTCCCGCTTCTTCTCCTTCCTATCCGCGTGCCAACGTAGGAGCTTTGCTACCTTAGGGTCCGCGAAATACGGCTGCAGACGAGGAGTGATCGGAAAGTACCACATCGATTTTCGAGGAGCTTTCTTCCTCTTCTTCTATCGAGCGACGCCGCACACCGGACATATGGTAGACTCCGCGTGCTCATCCCGATAAATGATGCCATTGTTCATGCACACATGGTATTTCACGTGCGGCAAATCCAGAGGACACATGATTTTCTTCGCCTCCTCGAAACTGGTCGGGCACTTGTTCCCCTTGGGAAGACGTTCGTGCCAGAATGACATGTTCTCGTTAAAGCATGCGTCGGTCATTTTGTGTTTTACCTTCATCTCCAGAGCCATGAGCGTTACTTTCAGGCGGGTATCCTCAGGCCTGCATCCTTCATACAATGGAGTAACCGCGTCTATCTCCAGTTGATCCATCTTGGCTTTCTCTTGGGCGGCAGCTCTTGCATTATCCGTCTGCTTCAGAAGCAACTCTTGAATATGAGGGTCCTGCACCCAGCCTCCATCATCGTCTGCTCCGGCATCTTCATCTTCATGATCATGCCCTTCGTCTTGATCTTCCTCATCATCATGTACGACATCTTCTACATGATGACTATGTACAGCATCACCGTCATGATCATGTCCTGGAGATTCTTCGTCTTCTCGCCCGCCCTCGCCGCGGTGGTTGTCTTGTTGCCCTTACTCATTTCTTGCCCGGCCCCCATGGACGACTTCATAGTCATCTTCATCACCTTGCCACCGATAGCCATCCATGAAACCACGCAAGAGCAGGTGGTCCCGCACGTGCCCAGAATCCGGGTCCGCAATAAGGCTCTTCAGCTTGCATCTTCAACACAGACATCTTATCTCTGTCCCGTTCTTTTGAAGCATCTCGGCCTTCGTGGAGCTCAAAAACCTATTCACGATGCCTTCGATCATCGTGCAGACCATCGTCGCCGGCGGGGTAGAGCAAAACGATTTTTTAGAACGAAGAAAAAATTTGGCATGACCTTTCCTAAAAATAGGACCAAAAAGAATGCATAGTGCCAAAATTCTCGCCGAAACGGAAATGAATCAACATTCCGACAAAATATTGGCAACTATCGCATTTCAAATACCGGTACCTGCAAACACAAACATATATGCAACACCCCAATCATATGCAACATCACAAACATACATAGATCTAGCTAGGCCACAAAAAGTGCATGTGCACGTTGTTGGAGCGAGCTAGGGAGAAAAAAAGTAGATCTACAACATGAAGATAGCTTTCCCCTTACTTACCTATCAAAAAAGGTAATTTCACCACTTAATTTTGATGAATCTATGGTGCAAATGAGGTGAGGAGGAGGAGGCAGCCGAAAGCTTGGAGAAGGAGGTGGAGGGAATGAAGTGGGAAAAGTGAGTGGGTAGGTGTGGTTGTCCAAAATATCTTGTTGGGGTCCCAGGTTACTAATGGCGCACCACCTGCAAATGCGCCATTAGTATGCCTGGTTACTAATGGCGCACCTGCAGATGGTGCGCCATTAGTAGTTTTGCAAAAAAGTAAAATAAATAAATGGCGCATCTACTATAGAATGTAGAATGTAGGACAAGGAAATTAGTAACTCTCGAGCTCCTAGGGAAATTCCGGCAGCATAACGGCACTAAAATGCTCAGAATGAGACATCCTGATAAAATGGGTTAGTAACGTACTCAACATCATCACCCAAAGTTTTGAGATAGTACTAAACAGACTACACCGAAAGTACTCGAAACTGGGGTAAGACTCTGATCAACCAATCCTATGGGACTACGGAGTAGTAACACGTGATCCTGATAGACAGAAGAGGAAGCCTAGTTCCTTAACCCCGCAGGAAGGATAGGATGACTTAGATCAGAAGGCCATAAGGTAAAGGAGTAAAAAGAGCCTTACGTTCCTTCCCACAATCAATTCCCTTACATAACTAAAGAATTTCTAGACTCAACTTCGACCAGTTTGGCTTGGTAATCCTACAGGCAGTCAGGCTCTGATACCAAAGCTGTCAGGACCTCGATTCTATGCCACACCGATCTAGCATGTAACACCTCATATCACTTTGCGGCCTCACGCACGGTATTCCCACGGGTGTCGCCTTACCATGCCCGGGACCGTCTGCGCCTTTTGGCACACGTATATGATAGTGTCGCTAGCATCCATATGACAAAGAACCCGGGCTGACATGGCTAGTCGTGAACCCAAAGTGGCACTAACTTATAGGGACATGCATACATGACCCAGCAACAAACGTGCCAGTCATCAGCAAGTGAATCCGGGCTGTAGCAACTGGGCTAGCAGGACTCCGGTAAAACGGGCTGTAGAAGGCTAACAGGACTCCGGTAGACACCGCGTGACATTTCCCCGAAGGGACAGACACAGGAACGAAGAAGGACACATGCCGGCCAGCCTAAGTGTTCCGGAGCAGTAGCAAGCTACCAGGGCTCAGTGGAAGCACTAGGAGACATTTCCCGCTAAGAGAGGCTACTAAGGATAAATAACTAGATAGTCAGATCCCACACATAGCAATACACATTACACGTACGCACAACATGCAAGTATGTGCTGTATAACATGGCATCACAGCATAACTCAACAACTCATATAGATAAAGGCTCAGAAGAGTCATCATAGCATTTATTACAAACAGGGGTCACATCACCCAACATTCAGAGCAAACAAGCAACAAGCAGGAGCATTACATGTCTGAGTACAGACATCTACAAATGAAAAGGGCTGAAGAGCCTGACTATCTACAACATCCGATCAAGACCGTAGCTGAGGTACAAGCTACTTGTCGAAGTCCACGAGAACACTAGTAAGACCGAAGTCTCTGCTGCAAAAACATAAATAAAGCAACATGAGTACAAAGGTACTCAGCAAGACTTACATCAGATCCTATCATACATGCACTTGTATCAAGAGGGTAATGTGGGGTTCAGTTGCAGCAAGCCAGCTTTGACTCTATGGCTATCCTGTTCTGCGACTACCAGAACTTCTTTGAGGTCATATGGCGCACACGAGTCCACTAATCACCACACAATACACTACTATGGAATCATCCCCATCTCCCTACGAGAAGGCCATCCATAACACTCACACTTGTCTTGAGCATTTTAGAGTATCCACTTCAAGTTGTCTATGTACCATGTAAGCATCCAAGAAGTCCATAACCGCGGACCCGGCTATTCGAATAGATCATGTTAACCCTGCAGGGGTGTACCTCTTCACACACGCTCTCGCTACTTACCACTATGTACACGTCGTGTATCTCGGCAACCTTCAAGTGCAAGCCTGGCGAGGGAGTCGGCCACGACCTGACTAACCACACAAGACCCTAGTCCAGGTTTATCGCCTATTCGGGTTCCATCCGCAAGGAGATCCGGCCGGGGTGTCACTCACGGCCCCAAACAATGTGAGCAGGGTTCCCAAGCCCACCATCCGGGTGCCACTTGGTACATCGTGCCACTGTGCCTAGTCTGTCCCAAGCCCACCTGGCCGGGTGCCACTTGGTAGACTACTAACACTACCTACAAACACCAGAGACTAATTGCAACTCCTGGACAGAGATCAAGTTGGTTAATAAGTCGAGAGGGGCACTTAAGCATTCCAATGTGTGGTAGTAGCTAGTCATTGGACAACATACACAGAACTCAGTGCTTAAGGACGGTTCCAGTGAGACAACCCACCATGTACTCCTACATGGCCTCTCACCGCTACCTTTACCAAATCGTGTTCACACACTTAACTCTCAGCATAAGAACATAGAGCACTGTACTCCAATTTATTCCCAATGAATCAGACCTGACACACTCTAAGCAATAGCGGGCATGGCATGGTAGGAACACAACAATGGCTTCAATCAACTCGTACACATGCTAGTGGGTTTCAACTATTTACTATGGCAATGACAGGTCATGCAGAGGAATGGGTTCAACTATCGCAGCACAAAGTAGCAGATGAATCGTTGTTGTCCTAATGCAATAACTGAGAGCAGGAGCGGGAGAGTAGGATTTTATCGGAATGAACAAGGGGGTTTGCTTTCCTGGTATATCAACAAAGGGGTGGCACTGCTTCACAGACAGGTACTCTGGAACGGACTCCGAAGCAGGACATATCGAGAAGGAACAGTGTCGGCAATCAATACACAAGCATATGCAACAATATGATGCATTAATATGGCATGTAGGATTGATGCTGTTTGTGCTAATGCAACTAGCAATTATTTGGTTGAAGTTCATTTGAGCCAAGATTCAAATGCATCACCAAAATAAGCTCTTTATATAAGCCATTTTAGTGTTTCACTTATATAGTAGGTATAAGTTGGTTTGTCATGCATGAAACTAGTACGGATGGAAAGATTGCATTTTTCTGATAATTTTTAATATATAAATTATTTCAATCTGAGTTATGGTTGAATTTCTATGATTTTTTGAAGATTTGCTAATTTTCTGGAATTCCTGATTTAATTTAAATCTAGAAAATAAATAATTGCGTCAGCCTGACGTCAGCGTGACGTCAGTGAGTCAACGGCCAGGTCCAGGTCAAACCTGACCAGTGGGACCCATATGTCAGTGTCTAACCTAACTAATCTAGTTTAGTTAGTGGCCTCGGGCCCACATGTCAGTATCAGGAGGCTAATTAAGTTTAATTAACATATATCCAAAATTAGCAATGGCCTGGGCCCACTTGTCACTCCGGCGAGGTCAAAGGGTCAAACCCCCTGGTCAGAGGGGTCAAACCCGCCGGCGACTCGACGCCGGCGAGGCCAGACGCGGCGGAGGGGCTCGGGAATCGCCCTCCGGTGACCATTTAGGCGGCGGAGACCATGGACGAGGAGCTGGAGCTCGTCCGTGTCGTTTGGAGCAAGCGGGAGGCTGCGGGGGCGGCGGAGCTCGTCGGAGCGAGGCTCACAGCAGCGGCCGGAGCACGGGCTTCGAGCGGGAGCGGGCTGTGGGGCACGGGGAGGCCACCCGAGGGGCTTTGCGGCTCCCTCGTGGCACCAGGAGCACGGTGACGTGCTCGGTTGCGGCCTGCGGTTCCCAAGGCGACGGCGGTGACATGGACGACGGCGAGAGGCTTCGGCCATGGTGGGAAAAGGGGGCTACGGTGTGCGGGCGGCTAAGCGGAGAGAGGGGAATGGGGCAGGAGCTCACAGCTGTCTCGATGGCGTCGTCAGCAAGCTCGGGGAAGGCCGGACAACGGCGTGGCGGCGAGGATGATCTCCGGCGGCCGGAGGCGAAGATGGTGATGTTGACGGCTTTCGAGGGCTTCCCGCGTCGCGTGGCTCGACGGAGAGGTGGACGGTGACGTGGCGGAGCTTCTGAGCTGTTCGGAGAGGCGAGGGAGAGTCGGTGGCTACGGTAACGGCGAACGGCGGCGACGGCAATGCTCGGACGGTCGCGCGGGAGAGAACCAGTGGAGGAGGGAGAGCGAGGGAGGGGGAGAGAGGTGCGGGGCGGCACGTGGCGTCGTCCAGGGCGTCCAGTGCGGCGAGAGGGAGAAGCAGGAGGTGGCGGGAGACGTGGCCGCGGGCGAGCGAGCGCGCGACACGCACACTGCTAGTAGGCACGAGGAAGAAGACAGAGGAGGAGGCGGGCTGGGCTGCTGCTGGGCTGCACAGTAACGGGCTGCGCAGGGAGGTAAGCGCCAGGTAGATTTTTTCCCATTTTGTTTCTCGTTTCTATTTTCTGACATTTGTTTTGATTTAATAATAATACTAAATCATTTTATTTACTTCTGTCAATTTTTGTAGGAACTAATTGGATTGCTCCAAAACTCCTCACCAATTAACAGAATTTTTGGACATATATTATATATATAACAAATATATATCCAAAGCAAATAATTATGCATTAATTCCATATGCCCAAAATAATACTTATGAGCTCTTAAAAATATTGGTTTGATTTTTATCTCTTCCCAATATTTTCAGAGAGCAACATGAACATTTTCTTGGACATTTTTGGAGCAATTTTTATCTGGGTCATTTCCAGAAATGATTCTGAGTGTTTCACAAATGCTCATTTCAAATTTAAATGGAATTTAAACATGATGCGTGTCCCTGGGTTGAAGTTGTCAAGCACTCCGCCTGCATTGAAGGTGCCCGTCGGGCCCTTGCCCGTGCAAAGGTGCACTGGGGCAAGATGGACGCTAAGAAGCTTGTGACGGACGGGCCACCGACGGGCAAGGAGTATCGCACGCCCGAAATGTATTATAAGAATGTCCTGAAGGGTGCCCGCATGATTGCGGGTGAGTGCTCCAAAGATGTAATATTTGAGTAGACTCGTATTTTGTTATCCTGTGCGCTGAAGACTTTGTTCATATGCGCTAAGCAACGCTTGTTAATTTTAAATATTACCTTCTGTGCGGCCGTTTATCAAATCTGGGAGATGGCAAGTCGTCGGCTTCAGCCCCCATGCCACGAGTGCTGGGGTGTTCGGGATAAACTTGAGCGCTCTTGTTCCCATTTTTGGGTCCATCTAGGGAGGCGCTCAACACAACGAACGAGGCAACCGGACTTATAATGCTTGAACACTCTCACTTAGCCATAGAATTCTATAATTTTAAATTTCGGCGAAGCCCCTAGTGTTCGGAAGACCGAGTTCGGGGCGCTATCCACGCCTGGGCCGGACAAAGCCAGTTCCTCGCTCTAAGCGGCATAAGTCTTTAGGGACTCGAAAAAACCTCTCGAACAGCGACCAGCCCTCGCCTTATCATGATAGGTCAGTTTTAGCTTTCTCCACTGAGGCGCTCGCCCAGCTCAACTGGGGCGTAATCGCAGTGGTTCTCCCAGTGCTACCTTAGTCGATACAACGGAACGTAAGGTACCAAAACACGGGAGCCGGGCAAACACAACTATTGACCCAAGACATGATTCGGAGCCGATGCATATAATGCTATAAGTTCGGGGTGCCGCACTTGTGAGAGTGTTCGGACTTATCACACCATAATGTGGGGAACTTAAGCCCCTGGTGTATTTAGCCGTACCAGAGTGTACGCATGCGACATGTTATAAATGAACATATGTATAAGAAAGGAATGCAATTATAAGCAAAAAGTGATGCATTGTTTATTCAAGAAATACTGCTGAGGGAGTCCTGGACTAGGGGGTGTCCGGACAGCCGGACTATCATCGTCCGCCGGACTCCAAGACTACGAAGATACAAGATTGAAGACTCTGTCCTGTGTCCGGATGGGACTTTCCTTGGCGTGGAAGGCAAGCTTGGCGATACGGATATGTAGATCTCCTACCATTGTAACCGACTCTGTGTAACCCTAGCCTTCTCCGGTGTCTATATAAACCGGAGGGCTTTAGTCCATAGGACACAACATACATTACAACAATCATATCATAGGCTAGCTTTTGGGTTTAGCCTCCTTGATCTCGTGGTAGATCCACTCTTGTACTACCCATATCATCAATATTAATCAAGCAGGACGTAGGGTTTTACCTCCATCAAGAGGGCCCGAACCTAGGTAAAACATCGTGTCCCTTGTCTCCTGTTACCATCCGCCTAGACGCACAGTTCGGGACCCCCTACCGGAGATCCGCCGGTTTTGACACCGACATTGGTGCTTTCATTGAGAGTTCCTCTGTGTCGTCACCGATAGCTGGATGGTATCTTGAACCAACAACGCTGTCTTGGGTGAGACTTTTCTCCCCGGATAGATCTTTGTATTCGGCAGCTTCGCACTGCGGGCTAATTTACTTGTCCATCTGGAGCAGATCGAAAGCTATGCCCCTGGCCATCAGGTCAGATTCGGAATCCTAAACTTCACGGCCGACGTCCGCGGAGACTTGATCTTCGACGGGCTCGAGCCACAGCCAAGCGCGCCGCACTGTTACAATGGGCACGATCTAGCTCTGCCGCCGAACAGTGCCTTGGTGGTCGCACAAGAATCCGCTCCGGCCCTTAGACCGGAGCCGATCTCCCAGATCGAGGACAAGGGGCCAAACACCGCCTCGGGGGCTCCAACTTCCACGGCGATGGAGCCGAACACTACCCTTGTCCCTCGCGAAGCTCGTGACTCCGAGGTGCCGGACTC
This sequence comes from Triticum aestivum, assembly GCF_018294505.1. Taxonomy (NCBI): domain Eukaryota; kingdom Viridiplantae; phylum Streptophyta; class Magnoliopsida; order Poales; family Poaceae; genus Triticum; species Triticum aestivum. The sequence continues at coordinate 825,955,052 of NC_057801.1, read as the reverse complement.
CTTGCCGGACTCCGGACCTCCCGCGCCCCTGCCAATCGAATCTGATTGGGCGCCGGTTATGGAATTCACCGCCACGGACATCTTCCAACACTCGCCCTTTGGCGACATCCTAAATTCGCTGAAGCATCTCTCGCTATCCGGAGAGTCCTGGCCGGATTATGGCCAGGATGGTTGGGATATGGACGACGAAGAAATTCAGAGCCCACCCACCACCCACTTTGTAGCCACTGTCGACGATCTAACCGACATGCTAGACTACGACTTCGAAGATATTGACGCTATGGACGACGATGCCGGAGACGAACAGGAACCAGCGCCTACAGGGCACTGGAAGACCACCTCGTCATATGACATATACATGGTGGACACCCCAAAAGACGGGGACGGCGAAGAAGCAGCGGAGGCAGATTCCTTAAAGAAACAGCCCAAGTGCCGGCGTCAGCGGCGCCGCTCTAAATCCCGCCAAAGTAAGAATGGAGATTCCGGCACAGGAGATAATAACACCCGAGAGAGTGCTGATGACAATCCCCTCCAGCAAGACTCAGCGCAGGAGGATGCAGAAGCAAGCCCTCACGAGAGGGCGGCAGACGAAGAGGTCGAGGACTATAATTATACACCTCCCTCCGAAGACGAGGCAAGCCTCAACGACGACGAATTCGTCGTGCCCGAGGATCCCGTCGAACAAGAGCGTTTCAAACGCAGGCTTAGCGCCACAGCAAATAGCCTAAAGAAAAAGCAGCAGCAGCTTCAAGCTGATCAGGACCTGCTGGCCGATCGATGGACCGAGGTCCTCGTGGCCGAAGAGTATAAACTCGAACTCCCCTCCAAAAGCTACCGAAGACGCAAGTTGCTCCCCCGACTAGAGGAGGAAGCATACATACCTTCATCACCAGCGCACGATACGGCAGACCGACCACCACGTGGTCGCGACAGAGAGGCATCCAGGCCCTCAACCAAGACCGTACCCCGGCATCGCTCCAAAAGTACGAAGCCAAAAGGGAATGCGCCGGACTTGCGAGACGTATTGGAGGACAAAGCAAGGCAATCCAGATCCATCTACGGATCACGAGGGCGCCCCACGACCCACGACGAATACCGTCGCACCGGATACAATAACCCCGGCCGGGCCGAACACAGCAGACAACGCTCTCTCGAGCTGCGTCGTTATATTGCTCAATACAGAGGCGCTGCACACCCGCTATGCTTCACTGACGAAGTAATGGATCATCAAATCCTAAAGGGTTTAAACCCGTAAACATCGAATCCTACGATGGCACAACAGACCCCACGGTTTGGATCGAAGATTATCTTCTTCGCATCCATATGGCCCGCGGCGACGATCTCCATGCCATCAAGTATCTCCCACTCAAGCTTAAAGGACCAGCTCGGCATTGGCTTAACAGCTTGCCCGCAGAGTCAATTGGGTGTTGGGAAGACCTGGAAGCCGCATTCCTCGACAACTTCCAGGGCACGTATGTGCGGCCACCAGACGCCGATGACCTCAGCCACATAATTCAGCAGCCAGACGAATCGGCCAGACAATTCTGGACATGGTTCTTGACAAAGAAAAAACAAATCATCGACTGTCCGGATGCAGAGGCCCTTGCAGCCTTCAAACATAACATCCGCGACGAGTGGCTAGCCCGGCACCTGGGACAGGAAAAGCCGAAATCCATGGCAGCCCTCACATCATTAATGACCCCCTTTTGCGCGGGAGAGGATAGCTGGCTAGCTCGCAGCAACAACCTCAGTAAAAATTTTGGCAGTCCGGATACTAAGGACAACAATGGCAGGTCACATCGAAGCAAAAATAAACGCCGCATTAACGGCGAGACAAGGAGGATACGGCAGTCAACGCCGGATTCCGAGGCTCTAAACCCGGTCATTGGAAGAAGCCATTCAAAAGAACCACCCCGGGTCTGTCCAATTTGGACCGAATACTCGACCGCTTATGCCAGATACATGGCACCCTTGAAAAGCCAGCTAATCACACCAACAGAGATTGCTGGGTGTTCAAGCAGGCAGGCAAGTTAATTGCCGAAAAAAATGACAAGGGGCCAAACAGCGACGACGAGGAAGAGACCCGACCGCCGAACAATAGAGGACAGAAGGGTTTCCCCCCACAAGTGCGGACGGTGAACATGATTTACGCAACCCATATACCCAAGAGGGAGCGGAAGCGTGCACTAAGGGATGTCTATGCGATGGAGCCAGTCGCCCCGAAGTTCAATCCATGGTCCTCTTGTCCGATCACTTTCGATCGAAGAGACCATCTGACCAGCATACGCCATGGCGGATTTGCCGCATTGGTTTTAGACCCAATCGTCGATGGATTTCACCTCAAGAGAGTCCTGATGGACGGCGGCAGTAGCCTGAACTTGCTTTATCAGGATACAGTGCGCAAGATGGGCATAGACCCCTCAAGGATTAAACCTACAAAGACATCCTTTAAAGGTGTCATACCAGGTGTGGAAGCCAATTGTACAGGCTCAGTCACACTGGAAGTGGTCTTCGGATCCCCGGACAATTTCCGGAGCGAGGAGTTAATCTTCGACATAGTCCCGTTCCGCAGCGGCTATCACGCTCTGCTCAGACGAACCGCGTTTGCAAAGTTCAACGCGGTGCCGCATTATGCATACCTCAAGCTCAAGATGCCAGGCGCTCGTGGAGTAATCACGATCAACGGAAATACGGAACGCTCCCTCCGAACGGAGGAACATACAGCGGCTCTCGCGGCAGAAGTACAGAGCAGCCTTTTAAGGCAATTTTCGAGTCCGGCCGTTAAACGGCCGGATATAGCAAAACGCGCCCGAAGCAATACCAACCAAGACCACATGGCACGATCAGAGCACGCGTAGCAATGCGGCCCTAACCCCCGCCCTCGCATGATGGCAAGAACAACCCTCCGCGTACATCATTACGCTTTGGAGATACCATGGGCGTAGGGGAAGGGGCACGATCATAATAGGACCCAAAGTGCGGCTCGACCACACCAGGGGCTCGCAAGTGTGCCACTCTTTTTTATTATTTTCCTTCTTTGTATACACAGGACTCCGTTAACCAGAGGCCCTGTCCGGTGGTGAACCTGCCGAACTCACGATGCAACAGCCAGGGAAAAAAGAAGGCTGCGATGAACACTCAGGTGGTCTTAATTACGAGCATTAAATTCGATTATATACACAGCTCATCCCTAGAGGGGGACATGTTTAATTAGTCCAAATCCCTTGCTTACCGCACTATTTGTATCAGTCCGCACTCATAGCAGACTTCCTTTAATAAATAATGCAGCACTTTTCGACTGCAATTACATTACTTTATATATATATATATGTTCATTACATGACATCTTGCACCCGTATATTTTGGTACGGCCTAATACACCAGGGGCTTATGTTCCCCACATTATGGTGTGATAAGTCCGAACACTTTCATAAGTGCGGCACCCCGAACTTATAGCATTATATGAATCGGCTCCGAATCATGTCTTGGGTCAATAGTTGGGTTGGCCCGGCTCCCACGTTTTGGTGCCTTACGTTCCATTCTGTCGGCTAAGGTGGCACTGGGAGAACCACTGCGATTGCGCCCCGGTTGAGCTGGGCGAGCGCCTCAGTGGAGAAAGCTAAAACTGACCGGCATGATAAGGCGAGAGACTGGTCGCTGTTCGAGAGGTCTTTTCGGGTCCTTAAAGACTCACGCCACTTCGAGCGAAGTTCCGGATAATGTCTGACGAAGGTGTGGATAGCGCCCCGGATTCGGTCTTCCGAATACCAGGGGCTTCGCCGAAATTTAAAATTATAGAATTCTATGGCTAAGTGAGAGTGTTCAAGCATTATAAGTCCGGTTGCCTTGTTCATTGTGTTGAGAACCTCCCTAGATGGACCCAAAAATAGGAACAAGAGTGCTCAAGTTTATCCCGAACACCCCAGCACTCGCGGCTCGGGGGCTGAAGCCAACGACTTGCCATCACTCAGATTTTATAAACGGCCGCACAGAAGGTAATATTTTAAATTAAACAAGCGTTTCTTAAGGCGCATATGAACAAAGTTTTCAGCGCACAGGATAATACATAGCGAGTTTACTCAAAAATTACATCTCTAGGGCATTCATCCGCAATATCGCGGGCTCCCTTCAGGACAGTTTTATAATACATTTCGGGCGTGCGATACTCCTTGCCCGGTGGCGGTGGGTCAGTGAGAAGCTTCTCCGCATCCAGCCTGCCCCAATGCACCTTTGTGCGGGCAAGGGCCCGACGAGCACCTTCAATACAGGCGGAGCGCTTGATGACCTCCACCCAGGGGCACACATCCACCAGCCGCCGCACGAGGCCGAAGTAGCTCCCAGGCATGGCCTGTCCAGGCCACAGCCGGACTATAAGGCCCTTCATGGCGTCCTCAGCTACCTTGTGGAGTTCGACCAGCTGCTTCAACTGGTCGCTTGGGGGCACCGGATGGCTGGCCTCAGCGTACTGAGACCAGAAGACCTTCTCCATTGAGCTCCCCTCCTCGCCACGGTAGAATGCGGCAGCATCGGACACACTGCGCGGCAGATCTGCAAGTGCCCCAGGAGAGCTCTGAATTAGGGTAAGTGTCAGGTAGTTTACATTAACATGCTTGCTTTGCATAAAAAATGCCTTACCCGCCGCTATCTTCTTTACATCTTCAACCTCCTGAAGGGCCTTACGGGCCTCGGCCTTGGCGGACTTGGCACTTTCAAGAGCCGAGGCAAGCTCGGACTCTCGAGTCTTGGAGTCACGCTCCAAGCTCTCATGCTTCTCCATGAGAGCCTGGAGCTCTTGCCGTACTTCCGCCACTTGTGCCTCCTGCTTTTCTCGCTCTGCCCGTTCCGCGGCTGCACTGCGTTCGGCCGCGGACACAGCCTCCTTCAGGGCTGCCACCTCGTTCGTGGCCCCTGCAATACCCATATTATCCTTGTTAATTTTATTGCAACCAAAATCCTTTTCTGTAAGGTAACTATTCAAAGTGGTGTTACTCACCTTCTTTGTCCTCGAGCTGCTTCTTGGCATGGCCGAGCTCTTGCTCGGACTGCTCGAGATCCTGCTTCAACGCACCGACCTCCGCAGTCAGTGCGGCAGAGGTCAGCAGCGCAGCCTGCAAACCCATATTGACATATTTAAAGCAACCCTGTGTATATCTTCTTAGATCCTCAGTCCGGCTTTTCTTTCCGAACACCGAACTGAGCATCAGGGGCTACTGTCTATGCGGTATTGCATTACATAATTATAACTTCTTACCTCAAAGCCTGTTAGAAGGATGCTGCAGGCTTCGGTCAGCCCGCTCTTGGCAAGCTGAACCTTCTGAATCACCGCACTCATGATAGTGCGGTGTTCTTCCTCTATGGAAGCGGCATTGAGCGCCTCCAGCAAGTTGTCCGGCGCCTCCGGTTGGACGGAGGCTGCCGGCATCACGGTCTTGCCCTTCTTTCGAAGGGGCCGCCTGCTGGACTCCGGAACCATTGCAGGTTCTGACGTAGAGTCCGGCGCAAAGTCCGGGAGGCTGCCTTGTGGCGCCTCCGGAGCCTCCTCCTGATGGGTCCCTCTCTGGGATCCCACCTCGGCGTCCTCATCGGCGCGGGGGGTGGAGGCAGTCAGAAGTGAATCCACATCCGACGGGGCCAACGACCCGCTCGATGAAGCGGGGAGATCATCATCGGCCGGACTGCGGACAGTATGCGGCATTAGTAGGACACTATGTGACACGAAAGAAATTGCATGTCAGGGATCCGAATACTTACAATCTCACCGGAGGCCTGGCCCTTGAAGGCCACTCCCCCTCACCAACGTTGGTGTTGGCGGAGCTGTCCGGGGGAATAGTTCTCCCCCTCTTGGACCCTTCGGCCTCCCCTGCTGGGGAAGCTTTCCTCTTCCTCTCTCCCTCCTCCGGGAGAGAGTCTTCTTCCTTCTCCTCGTCTTCGAGGGAGGATTCTGCCTCGTCGTCGGTCCCCTGATTACGGGAACTCTTTCGAGTGCCCGTGGCAACCTTCTTGGCCTTCTTCTCCGGCACCACGTGTGGTGCCGGAACCAGCAGCCCCGCTAGACGGGCGTTCACTGGGTCTTCTGGCATGGGAGCTGGGCAGATGGGCTGCTCGGCCTTCTCTCTCCATTCCTGCCAAAGGAAAAGAGAGATTGAAACCCTCTTAGAATCAATCTATTTACCACAAGTGTCCCGTAAAGGGGTTGAATCACTTACCTCGTCAGCTGGATGCTGCGAGCGAAATCCGCGATCTTCCGTCGTAGATGCGGGGGCTTCGGCACCCTTAAACAGCACCCTCCAGGCGCCTTCGTACGTCGTGTCGAAGAGCCCGCTTAGCGCCTGGTGCTGTTCTGGATTGAACTCCCACAGGTTGAATGCCCGTTCTTGGCATGGGAGAATCCGGCGGATGAGCATGACTTGGACCACGTCGACGAGCCTGAGCTTATTGTTCACCAGCTTCTGGATACAGGCTCAGAGTCCCGTCAGCTCCTTCGGATTGCCCCACAACAAGCCCTTCTCTTTCCAGGAGGTGAGCTGCGTGGGGATGCCAGATCTGAACTCGGGGGCCGCCGCCCACGTGGGTTCGTGCGGCTCGGTGATGTAGAACCACCCCGATTGCCACCCCTTAACGGAGTCCACGAAGGCCCCTTCGAGCCAAAGAACGTTGGGCATCTTTCCCAACATGGCGCCTCTACATTCTGCTTGCGTGCCCTTCACAACCTTCGGCTTGACGTTGAAGGTCTTGAGCCACAGGCCTAAGTGGGGCCGGATGCAGAGGAAGGCCTCACACACAACAATAAACGCCGAGATGTTGAGGATGAAGTTCGGTGCCAGATCGTGGAAATCCAGGCCGTAGTAGAACATGAGGCCCCGGACAAAAGGGTGAAGTGGAAAGCCCAGTCCGCGAAGGAAGTGGGGGAGGAAAACAACCCTCTCATGGGGCCCGTGGGTAGGGATGAGCTGCCCCTCGTCGGGCAGCCGATGCGCGATGTCGCCGGAAAGGTATTCGGTGCTGCGCAGCTTGGTGATGTGCTCCTCCTTAACGGTGGAGGCCAACCATTTGCCTCCCGCTCTGGACATGGTCAGAAAAGGTCGAGGCGAAATGCGCGAGCTTGGGCGTTGCAGCTTGAGTGCGCGGAGATGGATAAGCAAAGGAGGAAGAAGGCGTAGGTGAGAAGGTGAATCCTTATCCCTTATATATAGGCAGGCGAAGACTGTGCGTCCCCCACCAGCCTGGTAAAACTCGCTTATCTCGCAAGCGCCACCATCAATGGCGCGGTTGGGTTACCCACGTCCGTATTGATTAGGATCACGGAATAAGGGGAACACGATCTCTGCTTCGACAGGACGTGCCAAGGAAACCGCTTCGCTAAACGTGCTGAGGTGGTATAATAAAAAACGATTCAAGTAAAGGCTTGGTAGGGTGTGATGTCATGCCGCATAATACGTCAGCAGATTGGACTTGTGTACATTTTATTCTCTCTACGGTGGAATGTGGAAGTTATTTTGCAGAGCCGGACACTATCCTGGTGTTCATGATCTTCTCTGGATTATTCAAAGAAGGAACCCGCCTTGCAATACCGAACATTATGCGCGCCGGACTTATCGTCATTGAAGCCTGGTTCAGGGGCTACTGAGGGAGTCCTGGACTAGGGGGTGTCCGGACAGCCGGACTATCATCGTCCGCCGGACTCCAAGACTACGAAGATACAAGATTGAAGACTCCGTCCCATGTCCGGATGGGACTTTCCTTGGCGTGGAAGGCAAGCTTGGCGATACGGATATGTAGATCTCCTACCATTGTAACCGACTCTGTGTAACCCTAGCCTTCTCCGATGTCTATATAAACCGGAGGGCTTTAGTCCGTAGGACACAAAATACATTACAACAATCATACCATAGGCTAGCTTTAGGGTTTAGCCTCCTTGATCTCGTGGTAGATCCACTCTTGTACTACCCATGTCATCAATATTAATCAAGCAGGACGTAGGGTTTTACCTCCATCAAGAGGGCCCGAACCTGGGTAAAACATCGTGTCCCTTGTCTCCTGTTACCATCCGCCTAGACGCACAGTTTGGGACCCCCTACCCGAGATCCGCCGGTTTTGACACCGACAATTGCCATGAATGCAGATTGATACAAATAGTGCGGTAAGCAAGGGATGGGACTATTAAACATGTCCCCCTCCAGGGGTAGGCTGCGGAATGGTGTATAAAACAGGTATAATGCTCTAAATGGAGACCACCTGGATACTCGTCGTAGCTTTTCTCCTTCCCTGGTTGTTGCATCGTGAGTTCGGCAGATCTGCTGCCGGACAGGGCCTCTGGTAAATGGAGTCCTGTTGATTAAGAAAAAAAAGGACAAAAGATGACACACTTGGGAGCCCCTGGTGTGGTTGAGCCGCACTCTGGGCCTGTCGTGGTCGTGCGCCTCCCCCTATGCCCATGGTATCTCTAGAGCATAATGATGTACGTGAAGGACTATTCTTGCAATTTTGCACGGGCTGGGGTTGGGGCCGTACTGCTACGCGTGCTCGGTACATGCCAGGTGGTCTTGTTGTAGGTTACTCTTGGCGCGTTTAGCAGTGTCCGGCCGCTTAGCGGTCGGACTCGAGAATTGCCTTAAGAGGCTGCTCTGTACTTCTGCCGCGAGAGCCGCTATGTTTTCCTCCGTTCGGAGGGAGCGTTCAGTATTTCCATTGACCGTGATGACTCCTCGAGGGCCTGGCATCTTGAGCTTGAGGTATGGGTAGTGCGGCACCGCATTGAACTTTGCAAACGCGGTCCGTCCGAGCAGAGCATGATAGCCGCTGCGGAACGAAACTATGTCGAAGATTAACTCCTCGCTTCGGAGTTATCCGGGGATCCGAAGACCACTTCAAGTGTGACTGAGCCTGTACAGTTGGCCTCTACACCTGGTATGATGCCTTTGAAGGTCGTCTTTGTGGGTTTAATCCTTGAGGGGTCTATGCCCATCTTGCACACTGTATCCTGATAAAGTAGGTTCAGGCTGCTGCCGCCGTCCATCAGGACTCTGGTGAGGTGAAATCCATAGACGGTTGGGTCTAAAACCTATGCAGCGAATCCGCCGTGGCGGATACTGGTGGGGTGGTCCCTTCGATAAAAAGTGATCGGGCAGGAGGACCATGGGTTGAACTTCGGGGCGACTGGCTCCATCGCGTAAACGTTCCTGAGTGCACGCTTCCGCTCCCTCTTGGGTATGTGGGTTGCGTATATCATGTTCACCGTCCGCACTTGTGGGGGAAACCTTTCTGTCCTCTATTGTTCCGCGGCCGGGTCTCTTCCTCGTCATGGCTGTGCAGCCCCTTGTCATTGTTTTCGGCATTAACTTGTGTGCCTGCTTGAATACCCAACAATCCATGTTGGTGTGATTAGCTGGCTTTTCGGGGGTGCCGTGTATCTAGCAAGAGCGGTCGAGTATTCGGTCCAAATTGGACGGACCCGGAGTAGTTCTTTTGAATGGCTTTTTCCGCTGACTGGGTTTGGAGCCTCTGAATCCGGCATTGACTGTCGTATCCTCAGTGTTATCGCCGTTAACACGGCGTTTGTTTTTGTTGCGACGCGACCTGCCATTGCGGTCCTTGTAGTCCGGACTGCTAGAATTTTTGCTGAGGTTGTTACTTCGGGCTAGCCAGCTGTCCTCTCCCGCGCAGAAGCGGGTCATGAGTGATGTGAGGGCTGCCATGGATTTCGGCTTTTCCTGTCCAAGGTGCTGGGCAAGCCACTCGTCGTGGATGTTATGTTTGAAGGCTGCGAGGGCCTCTGCATCCGGACAGTCGACGATTTGATTTTTATTTGTTAAGAACCGTGTCCAGAATTGTCTGGCCGATTCGTCTGGCTGCTGAATTATGTGGCTTAGGTCACCGGCGTCTGGTGATCGCACATACGTGCCTTGGAAGTTGTCAAGGAATGCGGCTTCCAGGTCCTCCCAACACCCAATTGATTCTGCTGGCAAGCTGTTAAGCCAATGCCGAGCTGGTCCTTTAAGCTTGAGTGGGAGGTATTTGATGGCGTGAAGATCATCGCCGCGGGCCATGTGGATATGAAGGAGATAGTCCTCAATCCAAACCGCGAGGTCCGTTGTGCCATCATAGGATTCAATATTCACGGGTTTGAACCCTTCGGGGATTTGATGATCCATTACTTCATCTGTGAAGCATAGTGGGTGTGTGGCGCCTCTATATTGGGCTATATCACGACGTAGCTCGAGCGAGCTTTGTCTACTGTGTTCGGCCCGGCTGGAGTTGATGTATCCGGCGCGACGGTCCTCGTCGCGCATCGTGGGGCGCCCATGCGATCCGTAGATCGATCTTGATTGTCTTGCCTTATCCTCCAATATGTCTCGCAAGTCCGGTGCATTCCCCCGTGGCTTCGTACTTTTCGAGCGGTGCCGGGGTACGGTTCTAGTGGAGGGCCTAGAGGCCTCTCTGTCGCGGCCACGAGGTGGTCGGTCAACCGTATTGTGCGCTGGTGATGCAGGTATGCCTCCTCCCCTAATCAGGGGAGCAGCTTGCGTTTGGGGTAGCTTTTGGAGGGGCGTTCGAGTTCATGCTCTTCGGCCGCAAGGACTTCAGTCCATCTGTCGACTAGCAGATCTTGATCAGCTCTAAGCTGTTGCTGCTTTTCCTTTAGGCTGTTTGCCGTGGCCATAAGCCTGCGTTTGAAACGCTCTTGTTCGACCAGGTCCTTAGGCACGACGAATTCATTGTCGTCGAGGCTTGCCTCATCTCCAGAGGGAGGCATGTAATTATCATCCTCTACCTCTTCGTCTGCCGCTCTCTCATGAGGGCTGGCTTCTCGGTCCTCCTATGCTGAATCTTGCTGGAGGGGGTTGTCTTCGGCACTTTCTTGGGTGTTATTATCTCTGGTGCCGGAATCTCCATTTTTGCTGTGGCGGGATTTAGAGCAGTGCCGCTGACGCCGATGCTTGGGCTGCTTCTTGGAGGAGTCTTCCTCCGCTGCTTCCTCGCCATTCCCATCCTTTGGGATGTCCACCATGTATATGTCATATGACGAGGTGGTCTTCCAGTGCCCCGTAGGCGCTGGTTCTTGGTCGTCTCCGGCATCATTATCCATACCGTCGATGTCTTCGGAGTTGTAGTCTAGCATGTCGGTTAGATCATCGACAGTGACTACAAAGTGGGTGGTGGGTGGGCTTTGAATTTCTTCGTCGTCCGCATCCCAACCATCCTGGCCGCAGTCCGGCCAAGGCTCTCCTGATAACGAGAGATACTTTAGCAAATTCAGGATGTCGCCAAAGGGTGACTGCTGGAAGATGTCCGCAGCAGTGAACTCCATGATCGGCGCCCAATCGGATTCGATTGGCAGGGGCGCAGGAGGTTCGGAGTCCGGCGAGGAGTCCGGCACCTCGGAGTCACGAGCTTTGCAAAGGACAAGGTCAGTATTCGGCTCCATCACCATAGAAGTTGCAGCCCCCGAGGCGTTGTCCAGCCACCTGTCCTCGATCTGCATGGTCGGCTCCGAACTATGGGTCAGAGCGGACTCATGTGCGGCCTCCAGGGTGCTGTCCGGTGGCAGAGCTAAATCATGCCCATCGTGACAGCGCGGCGCGCTCGGCTGTGGCTCCAATCCATCGAAGATCAAGTCTCCGCGGATGTCAGCCGTGAAGTTTAGGCTTCCAAACCTGACCTGATGGCCAGGGGCGTAGCTTTCGATCTGCTCCAGATGGCCAAGCGAATTGGCCCGTAGTGCAAAGCCGCCGAACACGAAGATCTGTCCGGGGAGAAAAGTCTCACCCTGGACTGTGTTGATGTTGATTGAAGAAGCCATCAAGCCTATCGGTGACGACACAGAGGAACTCTCAACGAAAGCACCAATGTCGGTGTCAAAACCGGCGGATCTCGGGTAGGGGGTCCCGAACTGTGCGTCTAGGCGGATGGTAACAGGAGACAAGGGACACGATGTTTTTACCCAGGTTCGGGCCCTCTCGATGGAGGTAAAACCCTACTCCTGCTTGATTGATATTGATGATATGGGTACTACAAGAGTGGATCTACCACGAGATCAAGGAGGCTAAACCCTAGAAGCTAGCCTATGGTATGATTGTTGTTGTTGTGTCCTACGGACTAAAACCCTCCGGTTTGTATAGACACCGAGGAGGGCTAGGGTTACACAGAGTCAGTTACAATGGTAGGAGATCTACATATCCGTATCTCCAAGCTTGCCTTCTACACCAAGGAAAGTCCCATCCGGACACGGGACGAAGTCCTCAATCTTGTATCTTCATAGTGTTGGAGTCCGACCGATAGTGATAGTTCGGCTATCCGGACACCCCCTAGTCCAGGACTCCCTCACTCAACATAAGTAGTAGGAACAATAGGGTCACTATAGGTGATAGTCTTTTCTTCAACTGTAATAGGTGCAAATACTTTCAGTTCAACAGGAGGATTATATTTAAACCACTTTTCTTTAGGGAGATCAATGTGAGTAGCAAAAGATTCACAGAAAGAAGCTACTATCTCATAGTCACTCCATACTTAGTGCTAAATCCACGAAAAGCGTCGGTATCCATAAAAGGTTTAACACAATCGAACTTAGGTGTCATACCTGACTCCTTACCATCGTCGGAAACCCAATCTTCAGAGTTGCATTGAAATCAATAGTCTTCAGCATATACGAACCAGCACAGGAAGTATCGAGCAGGTTGTGATTATCAAGAGAAAGCTGAGCATAAAAGTTTTGAATAATCATTTCCCGAGAGAGCTCATGATTGGGGCATGAATATAACATTGACTTAAGCCTCCCCCAAGCTTGAGTGATGCTTTCTCCTTCGCGAGGCCAGAAATTATATATGTAATTACGATCACGATGAACAAGATGCATAGGATAGAACTTCTGGTGAAATTCCAACTTCAATTGCTTATAATTCCAAGATCTCGTATCATCACATAGCCTATACCATGTCAATGCATCTCCATTCAAAGATAAAGGGAAGACCTTCCTTTTGACAACATCATCGGGAATACCTGCAAGCTTAAATAATCCACAAACTTCATCCACAAAGATAAGGTGTAAATCGGGATGCAAAGTTCCATCTCCTGCAAATGGATTAGCTAGCAGTTTCTCTATCATACCTGAAGGAATCTCAAAGTAAATATTTTGATAAAGTTCAGTAGGTTGAGGAGCAACTCTTTGCTCTTCTGGTCGGGGTGAAGATACCCCGAACAAGCCCCTCAAAGGATTAGTTTCCATAGTGACAAGTAACGGAAAATTTCAGCACACTATATAAATGTGTCTTTACCAAGTTCCACTCACCAAAAGCGCTACACTCCCCGGAAATGGCGCCAGAAAAGAGTCTTGATGACCCACAAGTGTAGGGGATCAATCGTAGTCATTTCGATAAGTAAGAGTGTCAAACCCAACGAGGAGCAGAATGAAATGATAAGCGGTTTTCGGTAAGGTTTTCTCTGCAAGCACTGAAATTGTAGGTGATAGATAGGTTTGCGATAAGATAAATAGTAACGAGTAACAAGTAAATAAATTAAATAAAGTGCAGCAAGGTGGCCCAATCCTTTATGTATCAAAGGATAAGCCTGGAAAATATCTAATAATGAGAAAGGAGCTCCCGAGGACACATGGGAATTATCGTCAAGCTAGTTTTCATCACGTTCATATGATTCGTGTTCGGTACTTTGATAATCTGGTATGTGGGTGGACCGGTGCTTGGGTACTGCCCTTACTTGGACAAGCATCCCACTTATGATTAACCCCTATTGCAAGCGTCCGCAACTACAAAATAAGTATTAAGGTAAACCTAACCACATCATTAAACATATGGATCCAAATCAGCCCCTAACGAAGCAACGCATAAACTAGGGTTTAAGCTTCTGTCACTCTAGCAACCCATCATCTACTTATTACTTCCCTATGCCTTCTGTCACTTTAAGTGTCATATAGTCAATGTTCACATAACACCAGTAGAGGAAAAGACAACATACATCTCATCAAAATATCGAACGAATACTAAATTCACATGACTACTAATAGCAAGACTTCACCCATGTCCTCAGGAACAAACGTAACTACTCACAAAGCATATTCATGTTCATAATCAGAGGGGTAATAATATGCATAAAGGATCTGAACATATGATCTTCCACCAAGTTAACCAATTAGGATCAACTACAAGGAGTAATCAACACTACTAGCAACCCACAGGTACCAATTTGTGGTTTTGATACAAGATTGGATACAAGAGATGAACTAAGGTTTTGAGAGGAGATGGTGCTGGTGAAGATGTTGATGGAGATTGACCCTCTCCCGATGAGAGGATCGTTGGTGATGACGTTGGTGATGATTTCCGCCTCCCGGAGGGAAGTGTCCCCGGCAGAACAGCTCCGCCAGAGCCCTAGATTGGTTCCGCCAAGGTTCCGCCTCGTGGCGGCGGAGTTTCGTCCCGTAAGCTTGCCCACGCTTTTTTCCAGGGTAAAAGCTCTCATATAGCAGAAGATGGACACCGGGGGCCCACCAGGGGGGCCCAGGAGACAGGGGGCACGCCCAGTAGGTGGGGGGGCACTCTCCTGGCCAAAGTGTGGGTTCCCTGGTGTATTTCTTTCGCCCAATAATTCTTATTAATTCCAAAAACATGTTTCGTGGAGCTTCAGGATTTTTTGAGCAGTGCAGAATAGGTTTCCAATGTTTTCTCCTTTTCCAGCCAGAATTCCAACTGCCGGCATTCCCCCTCTTCATGGTAAACCTTCTAAAATAAGAGAGAATAGCCATAAGTATTGAGATATAATGTGTAATAACAGCCCATAATGCAATAAATATTGATATAAAAGCATGATGCAAAATGGACGTATCATGGGGCCAGTGCTATGATGTGTCGCGTCAACTCGTACAACAAGGAGAAGCTTGATTTTACTACACGCCTTCTCCCTCGCCCATGCGCGCAGTTGCTCGCAAACGAGGACAGGCTTTTGCTTAGTAGTAGTACTTCTACAACAAGCTATCCGTCCCGCTCGCGGTGGACGGACATGCAGCAGTGGATTCGACACTGTAGAAGCAGTAGTAGTAACATCATTGTTCGTCTTCTCGAAGAGGCGAAGAGCCAAGCGCAAACCGAACATTGCAGTTGCGAACATTGGAGCACGCATATAGCCAGGCCCTTGCATGGGATAAAATTGCTATGTGAGCCCACTATTGTACTAGTACGTACAACTACTTGCTAGTATTGCCCTGTAAACCAGAAAGGAGTATTTGCCCTTCTAGAGATTTCAACAAGTGACTAGACTACACCGAGACGGAGTATGTATGGAGCAAAATGAGTGAATCTACACCGTAAATAAATACGTACTAGTTCTATTGTTTTCCTCTCCGAGGTGCACAATATTGAGTATACTGACTAGTCTCTTTTTGACACGCATTTACGTTTTTTTTGACACAGTACAGACGCAAGCGCTCATATACATGCGCATACACTCAACTCCATCCGCAAGTTCACTGCCATCAAGAAGCGCGCAGACGACCTTGCCGTACTGCTCCAGCCCACGCGCCCAGGCTCCTCGTTGCCAGCGACCCTCATCGGCCTCCATGATGACAAACTATTTCAAGCCCTGGTGGCCCTGCAGGTGCCGGAGGTCGCGATGAAGAATGTGCACCTCGAGGCCGCGCTCACCGTGCAGCGCCTCGCCATGCAAGAAACCATTGACCTGCACATCCACGTCTATGAGGAAATCGCCTACATAGGCCACTACAAGGCAAGCGAGGACAGAAAGACGTTGGTCTTCTTCTAGTGGCTGGAATCTTTGGACGCCATTGTTCAGAAGCACGTCGACCTGGCCATGAAAGCTGCTGCTACTTAGGTGTCGTTCGGTGGGCCAGCGCCCTGAGTCGAGGAGGTGGACGTCGTCGATGGATGCATATCTTCTTCTTGCCTCCTGTAACCAGCACTGCATCGCCTCGTGGCCTTAATGTTTTATTAGTATAATACTCCCTTCGTTCCCAAATATAATTCTTTCTAAAGATTCCAGCAAGTGACTACTACATACGGAGCAAAATGAGTGAATCTACACTCTAAACTATATCTACATACATCTATATGCTGTATTCCATTTGAAATAGTATCTAAAAAGGCTTATATTTATGAACGGAGAGAGTATATGGCATTTTTATTCCAGTCGTAACGTTTTCACTGTGAGATGGGGCCGCAGTTGAGCAAACCCACTCCGCCCACCGGGCATCGGCCGAGTTTAGAATTAGAAGAGAGAAACGAGGGAGGAGAGCTAGCTGGCATGGAAGCTATTGTTAGATGGGACTCGTGTTTATAGAATAGGAGTACTGAGCACTCGTGCCTCTTTTTTTTGAAGGAAAATTTAGTCGTATGTCTAGTACCACTAGTTTGGTGCGTGCGACCTATAGCTGTCATCACATTAGGTCTCCTTTTCGAACCGCGGCTACGCTTCATAGTACATATTTTTTCACGCATTTATCCTCCTATATGTACTCCTAGGCTATTTCCACGTGCTCCCAGTCGCCGACATGTGGGACATAGAGCATCTGGGTCGTAGTGCATGCATGACTCGGAGCATATGCCGAGGTACTTTACATTTCAGACCTCATGAATTACATGCAAACCCCCCGCAGAAGAATAAATAAATGAATGACTTATTACATGAAACCGGATTATTTTCGTGGAAACCGGAGCACGTTCATTAAATTTTGGACATAACACGTTTATAAAAAATGACCGGACCTAAAGCAATCTAAGGGCCTCTTTGATTTTTCCCGCAAAAAAGGGCCTCTTTGATTCACAGGATACTGAAAACAGAGGAATGGGGAAAGTATGATGGCGATGAACCGAGACAAGGAGAACTCTAACTCAGTTAGAGGTTAGAGTTAGATTCTAACCCTGAACTAACTCTAAACCAAAGAGGTGTATGGATGGCAGGGTTAGATTGACAATAAATGCTCTATCTCAATCATTTGACTACTTTGGACCCTATTTCCTGTCGGATTTGGAGGGTGCTTGGATACGTTTTAGTTCCATGACTAAAAGTAGTGGGACTAAAACTTGCTAGCCAAACCCATGCTTGGATCCAAATACTAAAGAGACTAAAATCAAGTTAATGAGCATTTATTATCCTCCAAACCCTCCATTCCAGAACTCGCTTGTGTTAAAGGAGAGGAGTTAAATGAGAAGAGAGAGGACTAATCCATACTAGCGGTACCTGTCGGTGTCAAAACCGGCGGATCTCGGGTAGGGGGTCCCGAACTGTGCATCTAGGCGGATGGTAATAGGAGACAAGGGACACAATGTTTTTACCCAGGTTCAGGCCCTCTCGATCGAGGTAAAACCCTACTCCTGCTTGATTGATATTGATGATATGGGTAGTACAAGAGTGGATCTACCACGAGATCAAGGCGGCTAAACCCTAGAAGCTAGCCTATGTTATGATTGTTGTTGTGTCCTACGGACTAAAACCCTCCGGTTTATATAGACACTGGAGGGGGCTAGGGTTACACAGAGTCGGTTACAATGGTAGGAGATCTACATATTCGTATCGCCAAGCTTGCCTTCCACGCCAAGGAAAGTCCCATCCGGACATGGGACGAAGTCTTCAATCTTGTATCTTCATAGTCTTGGAGTCCGGCCGATGATGATAGTTCGGCTATCCGGACACCCCCTAGTCCAGGACTCCCTCAGTAACCCCCAAACCAGGCTTCAATGACGACGAGTCCGGCGCGTATATTGTCTTCGGAGTTGCAAGGCGGGTTCTCCTCCAAATTCCATGTGCTCACCGAATAGTGTCCAGCTTCCTTAAATGTTGCGATCCTTGGCTTCTACGTCCAATAATGGCCCTCTTCCACGTGTCGTATGGATGCGAAAATCCAGGGTATTTTTACGTTTTACCCCCTAGCTGCGCGAATAAGCTGCCTATAAGAGGAGCAAGGATCTAGATCCGAATCACACCATCCTCCTTCCACGAGTACTCATTGAAGCGCCTCTGACAAAAATGCATTCCATCATGGACAGTCGACGCGGCTCCTCCTCTCGCGATCCCAGCCCTCAGCCCGGAGATTGGAGGAGATGTTCAGTCCCGCATAGCGAGCTAGTGATGCTCCAGGCCGAGGAATACCTTCCCCCAGCCTTCATGGTTCCGGTTCGAGCCGGACTGGCCACCTACAAGGGCGGGAAGCAGGCGGAGAGCGTCCCCAATCCCTCCAAAGGAGAGCGGGTATGCTTCGTCCCTTATCTGATAAGAGGACTCGGATTTCCCATACATCCGTTTCTCCGGGGGCTCCTGGAGTTCTATGGACTCCAGCTTCACCACCTTACACCTACCTCCATCTTGCACATCGCGGGCTTTGTAGCCCTTTGCGAGCTGTTCTTGGGCATCGAGCCCCATTTTGCGTTGTGGAAGAGATTGTTTTGCCTCGTACCCCATTCTCACGAGGGGTCGATATATCAAGTGGGCGGAGCCGAAATATGGCGCATCGTCGGGACCGGATATCTATCCGGAACCCCGAAGAAGGCTTCCGAAGACTGACCTTCGGAATGGTTTTATATCGAAGACGCCCCACTACCGGACCCAGTTCGGATCGGCCTCCCGGTGTTCAGCAATGCTCCTCTGAAGAAACGCCTGAGTTGGCGCCCGCGGAGCCCTCAACAGGAAGATGATAAGAGCGTCCAATATCTGATGGGCCGGATAAGGTTACTGGCCCATTCCGGATTGACCATGATTGGAGTCATGGCCATGTGCATTATGCGAGGGTTGCAGCCGCTCCAATATAGGGCCACCCCATGTGGGACTTCAACGGGGAGAATGACGCCACCCATCATGGCCTCAGGGGACCGGGATCGGCTGCCGATCCGGTGAAGATCCTGTTCGGCTTGTACAAGGGGGAGAAGGAGGACTTCCTCCGCACGAGTCCATTGAATGGATTCTCCATGAATAAACCTCGGAGCTGGGTAAGCGTACGTTTATCTATCCGATCCGTGGTTTCAAAGTTAAGTGTCTTACTTTATGATTTCGACGCAGGAATTGCGCCGGCATGTGGAGAGCATACACAGCCCAACTCCACAACTCGAGGATCCGGGACGATCCCTTGATCCGGCCTCCGAGGAGGATCCGGACATAGAGGTGGAGCTGATCGATGGGGTGTTCCACCAACTTAGCGTGGACAATGCTTTAGTCGCCATTACTGCCGACTACCCCAGTTTAACTCCGGCTTCCCAGGTAACTGCGACCGAGGTCTTGTCATTATTACTCATCCATGCTTATTTCTGAACACTGTATACCAACGGTGTCCCGTAGGAGGTACCTTTAGGGTGGGAAGCTGGATCCGCGGCGGTTGACCAACAAGGGTCAGTTTGGCCCAGCAGGCGGAAGAGGAGTGCGGTGCGAATCAAAACGTCGCCGCAACGGTATGGAGCACCACCGTATTTAAGGGAAAGATTCCTGGGAGGTATATTAACACCCCTGATTCTTCTAGGATAAAGAGTGCTCACCGGACAGTGCCCAGAGAGGTTGCCAATCAAGCCTCCGGCAGCCAGGCTCCAACGCCTGGTCCGGAGGGGGAGGCGAACACAAGGCGTGTGCCGGATGCTCCTCCAACGGAGGATGCCGACAGGCTGTCCGCCACCAGGTCTGAGGTGGAGAGTGCCATGAATCATAGGCGCCACCGGACAGTTCTTCGTGACGCGTGTTTCTCCCGGGAGGCGTTGAATGCCTTTAATGCAGGGGATGCGCACCTCCGTGCCGCTCAAGATGGTCTAACCAGAGCCACGGAGCAGTATGTGAAAGACATACGGGTGAGAAATTTTAATAGTTATATATGCCAGTAGCCGCCGAGACTTAAAATAGTTAGAATAACTGATTTAAGGATCATTTGTTATGCAGGATCTTACGGAGAAGAATACCCACCTGTCCCAGGAGCTTCAAGGGTGCAAGGCCCAACTTGAGGCCGCACTAGCCACTTCAGGGGGAGCCACAGAGACCCCCTCTGGTAATATATACTTTCGAAAAGATAAGTCGTTTCTGAAGTGCGGCCTGTGCGTAGGTCTGACAATAATATTGCAGAGGGTGCCGGACTAGATCCGGACAAGCAACATCTGCTGCGCCAGCTGAAGGCCGGCGAGAAGGTGCTTATGAGGGTGCAGCAGGAGAGGAACAAACTCCAAGATGCCAACACCCAGCTGGGAGAAGAACTAAAAGATGTTCGGGTCCAGCTGTCTGACTCCGTAAAGGAGAATCGGCGGCTTTGTCGCGGCATTTACAGTAAGTGCTTGAGCAAACTCTTTTGAAAAGAAGAGTTCGGCAAGGAAGTCGATTGACATAAATGTGTCCGTAGGTGTGCTCACTGGTCGTCCGGCGAAGGAGATGCCTGGTTCCACAGGTGACCTTCTTCCCGAGCTGCTGCAACTGCACGAACGTGTTCGGCAGGCGATGAGCGGCATCGTCCAGGCCTTTTGGCCGTCCGTCTACCTACCCGAGGGTCTTGGAGAGCTTGCAGAGAAGCTTCAGGGAGCACGGCAGCGCTTCCGTCTGTGGAAGATATCGGCCTACCATCAAGGCGCCAGGGAGGCCTGGGCCATGGTGAAGACGCGGTACACGAAGGCGGATCCGAACCACATGGCCGAGGTCGGACCTATGGGGCCCGATGGGAAGGAGATCCCTGTGAGCTTAATGTACGGCCAAGTACAGTTGGCCTCTAAGTATTCCCAACGGGACTGTAAACTAGACAGCCTGTTAGATGGGATTGAAGAGGAGTACAATCAGTCGATTCATGTAAAATGCCTTCTAGCCGGATTGTAGATCGTTTGTCTTTGCGGACCTTCTCGCTTCAACCTTGGGACCCTAGAGTCCGGAGTGTGTCTGAATACCCTCACGGTTATGAAAAAACCGAGGCATGCATGGAGACCAGGTGTAGGGGTCATTAGTGCTTTATCAGACAAGTGCCCAACTAGTTATGTTATATTACATGGTTAGTAAGAAACATCTTCCAGGGAGAATAGTTCCGTTAGGGGTTCCTTTCCCTGAGAGGCATGCCCTAAAGTGCATGTACGGACTGCGAAAAGAGCAGAAAAGCATCTGGGGGCAGATAGATAAATAAATTAGAAATCATCTTTCAAGTCACCGATCGAATATTCCCTTAAGAACGCTAGCTTTCGGCTTCACCCAGTCTGAGGTACACATCCGGCTGACCTGACAGTAACAATCGTAGAGGTGCTCCCTTTACATCCTAGCCGAACAATCGGGAACGTAGGGGTAAGCACAGGAGCCAGGCAACCCAGCTTGGCCAAAACTTAAGTCATATCGATGCATATAATGGTGAATAAAAGGTGCATGCGGAAGTTTGGCACATGTGTTGGCCATAAAGCCCGTATAAATAAGCTTATGTTAAAGAAGCCCCCAGGTATAATGAGTGCGAGTAGCACGTCAAGTGTGTGCGAATAATACGCAGATCAGCCTTCAAAGGCTCTACGGAAAAAAAAATGGGGGGAAAAAGGGAGACAGAAGACAGCTAGAGTATGAAATATGGACGGAGGAAGGAGACGAACTCTGAGTCCGGCGCTAGGCATAGAATCTTTGGAGGCGGGCTGCGTTCCATGGGTTCGGCTCGAGTCGGTTGTCCGATGCGTTTCGCAGACGGTATGCTCCGCCGGTCAGGACTTGGTCGATGATGAAGGGACCTTCCCATTTGGGCTTGAGTTTGTCCTTTTTCTTGTCCGGCAGGCGTAGAACTAGTTTGCCAACATTATAAGTTTTGGCCCGTACTTCTCTGCTTTGATATCTTCGAGCATGCTGCTGATAGAATGCGGAGCGAGCTTTCGCCACGTCGCGCTCCTTGTCGGTGTCAAAACTGGCGGATCTCGGGTAGGGGGTCCCGAACTGTGCGTCTAGGCGGATGGTAACAGGAGACAAGGGACACGATGTTTTACCCAGGTTCGGGCCCTCTTGATGGAGGTAAAACCCTACGTCTTGCTTGATTAATATTGATGATATGGGTAGTACAAGAGTGGATCTACCACGAGATCAAGGAGGCTAAACCCTAAAGCTAGCCTATGGGATGATTGTTGTAATGTATGTTGTGTCCTACGGACTAAAGCCCTCCGGTTTATATAGACACCGGAGAAGGCTAGGGTTACACAGAGTCGGTTACAATGGTAGGAGATCTACATATCCGTATCTCCAAGCTTGCCTTCCACGCCAAGGAAAGTCCCATCCGGACATGGGACGGAGTCTTCAATCTTGTATCTTCGTAGTCTTGGAGTCCGGCGGACGATGATAGTCCGGCTGTCCGGGCACCCCGTAGTCCAGGACTCCCTCAGTAGCCCCTGAACCAGGCTTCAATGACGATAAGTCCGGCGCGCATAATGTTCGGCATTGCAAGGCGGGTTCCTTCTTTGAATAATCCAGAGAAGATCATGAACACCAGGATAGTGTCCGTCTCTGCAAAATAAATTCCACATTCCACCGTAGAGAGAATAAAATGCACACAAGTTCAATCTACTGACATATTTTGTGGCGTAACGTCCCACCACTACCAAGCCTTTACTTGAATCGTTTTTTATTATACCACCTCAGCACGTTTAGCGAAGCGGTTTCCTTGGCACGTCCTGTCGAAGCAGAGATCGTGTTCCCCTTATTCCGGGATTCTCATCAATACGGACGTGGGTAACCCAACCGCGCCCGTCGCCACGCCTCCTCTATCGAAGGTGAATCCCGAACGGTCACGGAGACAGCTCTTGGTATTTTCCCCCTTTATAAGAGGACCAAGGCTCGTTTCTTTTCTTCAATCTTCCATCGAATCTCCTCCTTGCCCCAAGTTCCAACACCCAGAGCCCCAGATTCGAGCGCTTCGGATTTTCAACAATGTCCGGCTCCGACCTTCAGGGTCGGTGGATGCCCTCCTCCGTCACGGAGGGGGACGTGGTAAAGCTGCGTGAGGCCAAGTACCTGTCCTACGAGATTTCGCACAGGTTGCCCGCCCAAGGGCAGGCCGTGCCCACTCCCGAGCCCGGTGAGTACGTCGCCTTCGTATCCCACCTTCGTCGGGGTTTAGGCTTCCCGACGGACCCCTTCGTGAGAGGGCTCATGTTCTACTACGGGCTGGATTTTCACGACTTGGCCCCGGAGTCCATCCTCCATATTTCCGCATTCATTATTGTCTGTGAAGCCTTCCTCCGCGTCACCCCCCACTTTGGCATGTGGCTGAAGACCTTCAATGTGGAGCCGAAGATGACCGGGGGGCGTCAAGCGGAGTGCGGCGGGGCGGCCATAAGCAGAAGGGCCGATGCCCCGTGGCCCGAGGGCTCCTTCCAAGAGGAGCTCGGCTTGTGGCAGCAGGAGTGGTTTTATATCACCGCTCCGAAGGGCAGCAAGCAAAAGCCGCCACCTTCATTCCGCCCGGGACCTCCATGCCGACTGATGTCATGGGTCAACCAAGGGCTCAATTGGGGGCCGTCCGAAGACGTGCCCTCATTGCAGGGCCGTATTCGAGACCTCCAGGTGAGGGAGATCAATGGTGATGCAGGTTATGCTAATCAGGCGTCTTCTGCCCTGCAAACGCCGTCCTCTCCGGTTATGGGAGTTCAATCCGGAGGGACCACGAATTCTCCAACACTTCATGGGTACGACACCCATGGAGATGTACAAGTTGTTCTTCGGACCGCAGGTGGCGTGTCCGGAATTGACCGAGGACGCAGGCCTAAGCCGCAATCGCCCGGATACTCAGGTAAGTAGCTCAGAGTCCGGACGTTCTGTTTATTTGCTTTTCTAGAGTTCACCTCCTGACCCATTACTCTTCATCAGGAGTAGGTAGCACGATCGAAGCTGATAAGGTGTCCGGCCCCCCTCCCAGAGACCGCACTGGAGCCCGTGCTGGTCAGAATGTTGGAGGTCGCGCCCAAAGAAAGGGGAGATGGGAAAAATAGAAGAGTTAATACCTCGCCCAAGGGGGCGCCTGAAGAGGGGGGGATCGAAAATCCCTCCTTCCAGGGGGAGAAGAGGACCGCCTCCGAAGACCTGGAGACCAAAGCCTCTAAGTGGGAGAAGAAATCTTCCCCGGAGGGTCCTGCGTCCGGGGAGAACCCGGACGTACAATCGTCTCTAAAGGATAAGCCCTCCAGCGAGCCGTGATTAGGGAAAGGGGAGTTCATTAATAAGAAAATACCTCCATTTGTGCTTCTGTGGATAACCGAAATTTTGCTTTACAGTTCGGATCTGCGGACTTCTCAGATAAGTTCGTCTTCGGGGGATCTTCGTCCGGAGATGATGGAGAGTGAAATGCCTCCGCCTGCTGCGTCGCCGGACAGGGCAGACGAGCCTGAAGTATCGTCACGGACGGTATCCCAGAGCCCGGTGGAGCCGGAGAGTTCGGCGCTGACTAGTGTCCGGCCGGGGGAGCTGAAGAGTCTGCTTGAGAGGGCGTCCATCTCAGAAGATCACCATGCTTTGATGAGTATGGTGATCGGAAGGATTTTGTCCGCCGAAAGCGGATTGCATAATGCCTTCAGGAGTTTGCTGGCGGGATTTAAGCTACGCGAGAACGACGCGCCTTGTTGACAGTTTTGCACATAGAAGTCCGCCCTGTATAGATAGTAGCCCCTGAGACTCGGTAGGTTGTCGAAAGTGACGGCATGCCGAGGATCAAAATTGCAGGTATTGAATGTTGCCTTTCCTATGCAGGTGGCGGATAGTCCGGGGGCCAGCCGGACTAGTGGAGTTGTCGAGTTAATGCGGCAACTTGATGTGGCGGATGCGGACATCGCGCTTGTCAACCGGCGACTTGACGAGTTGCAAGGTAAATGAATTCTCCGCAGTCACTTATTAAGGGAGCCAAAGCCCGCCTCTGATAATATTTATGTTGTGACACAGACGGTGCTGCTGCTGTGGAGAGCCTTCGGGCTGAGCTTGCTCAAGCTAAGGAGCAAGCCCGAAGGAGTGATGCGGCTGCCTCGAGGGCGGCCGAGGGGTTAAAAGCCGAAAGGGCTGCACACTGCCTAAGCAGGGAAAAGATGGCCGAATTGGCCGTTAAATTGAAGGATGCTGCCGATCGCAACGAGGCTCTTGAGAAGGAGCGCATATCGGACCGGGAAGACCTGGGGAAGGCCACCGCCGAGGCCAAGGATGCCCGTTCTGCAATGCGGGCTATGAAGGAGGAGCTGCGCCAGGCTGGGGATATTGTGGCTGGCAAGCCTTTTCTGCTGCGTCGCCGGTTTACGGATCCCAAGTATGCCCAGCTTGGTCACTTGTGGGGTCCGGAGGATCCATATATGAACTTAGCGGCAAGTGCAGCGGATGCCGTTGTGCACTTCCGTAGTCAGGAGGATCACAAGACGGAAGAGCTATTTTGGTCTCAATTCCATAGTCCGGATCATTCACTTCCGTTGACCGATCGGTTGGCCGAATGGGTAGAGCTGAACAGGTTGTCCAGACTTGCCATGACTGATATCGTGGCGCATGTCTGGCCAGAGAGGCCCAAGGCGACGAGCTATTTTGGCCTATTGCAGCAATTTCTTGGAGCGGTGCCGCATATCAAGGAGATGAAGCGGTCGGCCTGCATAGAAGGCGCGCGGATGGCCCTTGCCCGTGTGAAGACACATTGGACAGAGATGGATGCCATCGCTGTTGCCGCCCAGGGTTCGGACGAAAGCCGGTTACCCGCCGAGCACTATTTTGGGGAAGTTATGCGTGGCGCTCGTGTAATAGAGTCGCAGTGCTCAAAAAATATCACGTTCAAATGAACGTTTTATCTTGTAAAACAATGATTATGATGTAACCGCTTTTTATACTTGTGCGTTCCAAGTGTTAAAATATCTCCTATGCGGCCGTTTATGTATACATTTGTATAACCTGAAAGATTGCAGTCTTCGGCTTCAGCCCCCACGCACAAGGTGCGGGGGTGTTCGCAAAAAATAGCGCTTTTTCACACTTAATCCGACGTCTCGGTCCTGTTAAGGAGGTGGTAGCGTAGCAAACGAGGCAATCCGGACTATGATGCTTTATCACTTTCACTTAGCCAGTGGAGTTCGAGGGTGGGGCTACGATATAGCCCCTTGGGGCACCGCGCTTCTCCGAATTCGGGGCGCGTGTGTGCCTGACCGGGAAACGGTCCTTCGTCAAAGTGGGGAATTCTAAACATTCCGATAGTCGATCGAGTGGTTGACCAGTCTCTCGCTTTATCATGACAGTCAGTTTTCGGCTTTCTCTACTAAGGTGCTCGCGCAGCCGAACTGGGGCACAATCGCAGTAGTTCTCCTGGTGCCGCGTTAGCCGATGATACGGAACGTAAGGCAGCAAAACACAGGAGCCGGGCAAACCCAACATTTGACCAAAGACATGATTCGGAGCTAATGCATATAAGGCCTAACTCGAGACGCTGAACACTCCCTAAGGTGTTTGGTATTTGTAATAATGGGTAGAATAATGCCCTAAGCCCCTAGTGTCCAGGTACGGGCATGGTCCTCTGACGCGGCCCATTCCAAAACGTCAGGTTCCGCTTTGGTTATAATGAGAAACCAAGGGATTATAACAACAAGAGACAGTAAAAAAGGTTTACGCAGGGTCTTAATCCGAAAAGAATCCTCGCGATGGGTCCCTACTGCACGTCTGCGCCTGTGTCTCCGTTGTGCCGTTATCCTGGATGGGTGTGCATGTTGTTCATCTATAAAAAACGAGGAACTTAGTTTAAAAGGAATTTGTGCAAAATATATACGAAGGAAGAAATATAAGTAGTTAAAGCGGAGTCTGTGTGAGTTCGCTGTTGCTTGTGTGCGCAGCCCCTTGTGAAGGGGTGTGCAACTAGGGAGCCCCTAGCTTATTTATGCCGAACTCGTCTAACCGTGTCCGGGGTCTTTAAATGACCCTCGCACGGAAATGATGCCACGTGGACCGGGCATCTTAAGTGTAAGAGACGCGTAATGTGGTATGGCGTTGAAGCGGACAAAAGCTTCTCGTCCCAAGAGTGCTTGATAGCTACTTTTAAATGGGACGATATGAAAGATTAGTTTTTCACGTCGAAAGTTGTTCGGTAATCCAAACACAACTTCTAGTAATAGGGAGCCTGTGCACTTCACGTAAGGGCCTGGCGTCACTCCTTTAAAGGAAGTGCGGCCGTGTCGAATTTTAGTAAGGTGTATCCCCAACTTGCGGATTGTGTTTGGAT